>NW_012109075.1:16627-44770 GCF_000951045.1 Mandrillus leucophaeus
GTGGAATTGTAATACAATTACCATGTCCGTGGAATTGTAATACAATTACCATGTCCGTGGAATTGTAATACAATTACCATGTCCGTGGAATTGTATGATTTTGAGTGAATTTCTTAGTCTTGATTTCTAAGTTGATTGAGCTGTGGTCCAGGAGATTATTTGTTATAATTTCAGTTGTTTTCCATTTGCTGAGCAGTGTTTTACTTCCAATTGTGTGATCAATTTTAGAGTATGTGCCATGTGGCAATGAGAAGAATGTACATTCTGTTGTTTTGGAGTGGAGAGTTCCATAGATGTGTATCAGGCCCATTTGATCCAGTGCAGAATTCAGGTCCCGAATGTCTTTGTTAATTTTCTACTTCAATGATCTGTCTAATATTGTCAGTGAGTCTCCCATTATTATTGCATGGGAGTCTAAGTATCTTTGAAGGTCTCTAAGAGCTTGCTTTGGGTGCTCCTGTGTTGGGTGCATATATATTTAGGAGAGCTAGATCTTCTTGTTGAATTGAACCCTTTACCATTATGTAATGCCCTTCTTTGTCTTTTATGATCTCTGTTGGTTTGAAGTCTGTTTTGTCAGAAACTAGGATTGCAACACCTGCTTTTTCTGCTTTCCATTTGCTTGGTAGATTTGTCTCCATCCCTTTATGTTGAGTCTATTTCTGTCATTGCATGTGAGATGGGTGTCTTGAAGATAGCATACCAATGGGTTTTGGTTCTTTATCCAGCTTACCACTCTGTGTCTTTTAATTGGGCCATTTGGCCCATTTACATTTAAGGTTAGTATTTATCTATGTGGATTTGATCCTTTCATCATGATGTTAGCTGCAGACTTGGTTATGTGATTGCTTTATAGTATCACTGGGCTGTGTACTTCAGTGTGATGTTGTAGTGGCCAGTAACAGTCTTTCCTTTCCATATTTAAGGCTTCCTTCAGGAACTCTTGTAAGGCAGGTCTGGTGATAACAAATTCCCTCAGCATTTGCTTGTCTGAAAGGGATCTTATTTCTCCTTTGCTCATGAAGCTTAGTTTGGCTGGATGTGAAATTCTGTGTTAGAATTTCTTTTCTTTAAGAAAGTTGAATATTAGCCCCTAATCTCTTCTGGCTTGTAGGGTTTCCACGGAGAGGTCTGCTATTGGTCTGATGTGCGTCCCTTTATAGGTGACCTAGCCTTTCTTTCCAGCTGCCTTTAACATTTTTTATTCCATTTCAACCTTGGAGAAGCTGATGATTATGTGTGTTAGGGATGATCTTCTCATGGAGCATCTTACTGGGGTTGTCTGCATTTCCTGAATTTGAATGTTGGCCTCTTTAGTTAGGTTGGGGAAGTCCTCATGGAGGACATCCTGAAATATGTTTTCCAAGTTGATTCCATTCTTCCCATCTCTTTCAGGTACACCAAGCAGTCATAGATTCAGTCTCATTACATAATTGCATATTTCTTGGTGGTTTTTTCATTCTTTTTTATATACTGTTATCTGCTTGTTTTACTTCAGAAACAGCCCTCAGGTTCTGGGATTCTTTCCTCTGTTGGTCTATTCTGCAGTTAATACTTGTGATTGCATTTTGAAATTCTTGTAGTGTGTTTTGCAGCTCTATCAGGTCAGTTACATTCTATATACTGGCTATTTTGTTTGTCATCTCCTAAGATATTTTATCGTGATTTCTAACTTCCTTGCATTTGGTTACAATGTATTTGTGTAGCTCAGTGAACTTCTTTCCTATACTTCTATCATTTTAGCCATCTTAGCCTCAGCCTGGTTCCAAACCTTTGCACGAGAGGTGATGCAATCATTTGGAGGAAAGAAGGTACTCTGGCTTTTTGAGTTTTCAGCATTCTTGTACTGATTCTTTCTCATCTTTGTGGGCTTATCTACCTTCAACCTTTGAGGTTGCTGACCTTTGGATGGGTTTTTTTTTTTCTTTTATCCTATTTGATGACCTTGAGGATTTGATTGTGGTATAAGGTGGATTCAGCCATCTGGCTTTGTTTCTGGAAGATTTTAGGGGGCCAACGTACAGCTCCCAACCCCTGGACTGCATGCTCTACCTCTGGGCACTTGTGTTGGGCCCCAGCTTTGTTCTCTGGCTCCTTGACATTTGGAATCTACTGTACTGGGGGGATCAAGGTGCAGTAGCTGCAGCCAAGTGCTAGTGGATGCAGAGGTGCCTGCCTCCCTGTGGGCATTCATCACAGCAGCAGAGGCAAAGCAGCTGTGCGGAGCAGGGAGCAGGGGGCCGCTGCTGGAGACTGTGTGGGCTGTTACAATGGAGGTAATGTTGGTTTGGGGCAGAGTGCTGGCTAGCTCAGGTCTGGGTGCCTTTCCTGTGCCCCACAAGCAGGAGTGATTGCTTAGGGTATGGGCAGATCCCCTGATCGCTATTTGTTGGTGAGGTGAGGCTTACTGGCTCTCTTCCCACCAAGGCTTCATCTCCAATGGTAGTCGGCAGGGTTTCGGGGCCTACTGCACTCTCACATGCTGGCAGGGCAAGTAAAGCAAAACCCACGCGTACAGACAGGTGCCTGCAGAGTGATGTACGGAGTTGCTGTGGGCTTGGGAGTTAACATGCAGGCTGGTGCACGGCCATAGGAGCTGCCATACTGGAGCTCTCCACCAGTCAAGCATGATCCACCAGCACAGAAGCTATGGTGTGGGCCCCTAGGGCACGCAAGACTGCCCTGTAAGCAGGTGTGGCCAGGCTGCGGCCCTGGGAGAGGACAGCAGACCAAGGAGTGCTCAGGTCTGACCAGCCCTGTCTGATGTACAAGACTGCCCTGCACACATCAGGTCAGACAGTTCCCATAGTGCTAAAGTCTCTTATGGGAGCATGTTGAGCTTGAAGGGGTGGCCACGCTTGGCCATTCTCTGCTACAGATGGTCCTGTGCCAGAACCTCTGGGCTCCACATCAGCTTGCTTGCTGCTTCACCACTTTACTTGTCTCCTGGGGGCTCCACTCCAGAGAAATGTGAGTCAGCAGTAGCTCAGTGCAGTTAGCCTAGGATAGAGTTTCTGTGCTGTAAGCTCAAGCCAGGGGTTCCCTGTCTGGTGACAAGCAGTGGATGGTATGTGGGACCCGTGAGAGACAAACTGGCCTCCTCTCCTTGGGTTAAGTGTAGCTTGTTGGTGGTGTGGATAAGACACTTAGAGTCTCTGCTTCTTTGTTAGTCCGAAGTTAGCAAGGACGGTTTCACTGCCAAAGCAGAGGCAGAGAGGCTTTCACTTGCCCCTGGAGACTCTGTCCAGGAAGTTACTGAGTTGCTAGTGGCTCTGGCAGGAGGGTAGTTGGAGTCCCAGGCCTGGAAGGCCTGTCTGGTGAGGAAGGTATGGGAATGAGCACCCATGTAACAGTCTAGCCACTTTTCTACAGGGATGCTGTGGTATGCTGGGGGTCCACTCCAGTCCCTAGTCACCTCAGATGTTCTAGTACCTGGAGGTATCACCAGTGAAGGCTATGAAACAGCAAAGATGGCAGACTGCTCCTCCCTCTGGGAGCTCCATCCCAAGGACGTATGGACCTGTTGCCAGCCCGAATACAACTGTTGGAGGTGGCTAAAGACCTCCGTAGGGAGGTCTCACCCAGTCAGGGGGAATGTGATTGGGGACCTGCTTTAAAAAGTAGTCTGGCCACGTTCTCATAGAGCAGCTGTGCTGTGCTGGGGATCTGCTTCAGCCCCTGGTCACCTTGGACACTCCAAAGCCTAAGGCTGGAACTACTAAGTTACCCAAACAGCAAAGATGGTGGCCCACCCCTCTCCCTGGGAGCTCCATCCCATGGTGGCCTGAAACTTCAGAGACACACCAATGGGTATAGCTAGAGACCCTGGTTGGGAGGCCCCACCCAGTGATGAGAAAGGGGATTGGGTGCCCACTTAAAAAAGCAGTGTGGCCATGTTTTCATAAGGCAGCTGTACTGTGCTGGGGTACCGCTTCTGGCCCTGGTCAATTTGGGCTCTCCAAAGCCTGAAGGCTGCAATGGCTAAGTCATCCGAACAACAAAGATGGTGGCCTGCCCTTTCTCTGGGAGATCTGTCGCAGGGAGTTTTCAAATCTCTGTCACCCACAGAACACCAGCAGGGGTAGCTGGAGGCCCCAGTTGGGAGGTCCCTCCCAGTGAGGAGGAACAGGATCAGGACCCACTTAGAGAAGCAGTCTGGCCACGTTTTGGTAGAGCATCTGTGTTGTGCTAAGGGATCCCTTCTGCCCCAGTTGGTTTGGACTTTCCAAAGCCTGAAGGCTGGAAGGGCTAAGTCACCCAAACAGCAAACATGGCGGCCTGCCCCTCCCCCTTGGAGCTCTGTCCCAGGTAGGTGCAGCACTGCTACTGGTGGCTAGCTGGAATTCCAGACCAGTAGGTCTTATCCTGTGCAGTGTTGTGGAAGTGGGGTCCGCAGACTATGGCTGCTTGGCCCCCTGGATTCAGCCTCTTTCCTAGGGGTATGTACAGGGGTCTAACCTCTTGCTTTGCTGGAGTTGCAGTTACTTTTGCCGGAATGCCCAGATAGCCAGAGTATATGAAGTTCCTGGTTCTCCACATACACCTGTTGTCCTGCCGGGACTCCATATAGCTCTGTGTGTGAGACTGAAGGCCCTGATGGAGTGGGCTCATGAGTGGATCTCCTGACCTGTGGGTTGCAAAAATCCATGGGAGAAGCATGGGTTCCCAGGACCACACATTCACTCACCACTTCTCTTGCCGGGGAGCTTCCCTTGCCTTTGTGTTGCTCCTGGGTGTGCTGTCGTCCTGCCTTGCTTTTCTCTGTTCTCCACGGGACAAGTTATTTCCTTGATTAATCCCAATGCGAGAACCTGGATGTTTCCGTTGAAGGTACTATGTCTACTCTCACCTTCCATTCCACTCCGTGAGAGCTGCACACACTAGCTGCTTCTAGTCAGCCATCTTGGCCCTCTGGCCTATTTTTCTGTCATTACAGATTAATGTGATTTCTGAGCACAATGAAGGAGCAAAATGAAGCCTTATCTGAACCAGTGATCCAAGTCTAAGACCACACCCCCCACATCCCTTGGGGTCGACAGGAAGCTCCAGATACCCACCTCTCCATAGCCCAAACCTCAAAATCCTCCCACCCTGATGTCCCTTGAATCTATTATAACTCAACTAATGATAACATTTATCTCCATTTGTGCCAGTCACCACGAGTATCCCAAGACACCTCTCAACTGCTACATTCTAACCTCCATAAGGTTGTGTCCACATCCCCTCTTTAGGTCACTCTCTCACCCCTCCCCTACTAATAAAACACAATGCACCCACGATAATTCCTCCATAGTCGAAGCCTCTTCTCTGAATGCCCCCTCTCCTGAGGACTCTGGATCCCCTGAAGCCCACTCACAAGGAGCAGATGATTTTTCTCTCCTACCACCACTGTACCACAGATCCTAAAAGTTGTGTAAGTGACTTTACTGCTTCTCATTGCTGCCTTTAGAGAGCAATCCCTCTCCTACCTCCCTAAAAACTTCCAGCTTTTGACAGCTAGTGTCACCAACCAGCTCTTATTGCTGTTGTCAGAAATATTCTCCCCTCATTTCTCAGACATTTTGTCTCTGAGAACATGGTCATTCTCAGTGGTAGTTGTCCTATCTTAATTCTTAGTGAGTTCAATGTCGATCATTCTAAAGCTAGACATGGTGGTGCTCACCATAGTCCTACCTACCCAGAAGACTAAGTTGGGAAGTTTGCCCAGGAGTTTGAGCCAGCCTGGGCAACCTAGCAAAACCCCCATCTCAAAAAAAAAATCATTCTGATAATCTGACAAACTAGCCCCTTCTGTTCCTTGAGCATTTCTCCTGCATGACATTGTCCTCAACTCCACCTCAGTTACTCACTCATGTACTCACTCATGTAGCCATACCCTAGCCCTTGTCACTATAATTTTGGGAACCCCTCTGTAATCTCAATTTCAGACATCCCTCTTTCTGACCATACACCCCTCTCTTTTTAGCCCACTCACTTTGGACCCTATTTTCTTTCATCCTCACCAGAATCTCAAATCCATTGACCTTATCAGATTTTTACTGTCTCTTCTTCCCTTTATTGTCTTCTCTCTTCTCCTTTCCTAGCTCAGATGTCATGCTCAATTTACAACCACTCCTCTACATAATACCCTCCAGTATCCTGCCCCTCTCTCACTTTGTGTTGCTTGGCAAAATCACAACCCCTAGCTAAATCCAGCTATGTCCCCATGAGCCTGCACCCACACAACTAAAGCTGGCTAGGGGAAAATTCACAACCACATGACAACTCTCAGTTTAACTTCATGACCATGAACTTCAAGCAGACTTTAATGCTGCTAGGCAATCATGCTACAGGTCTCCTGTCCCTTAATTTTCTGACTTTTCCAAGTTATTATTTTGTAACTTCTTTCTCCTCAAACTCCCAACACTATCTCCATATCCTGACTAACTCTTCCACTGCTTCCTATTTCAATAGAAAATTGAAGCCATCAGAAGAGAACTTCTACAGACTCCTACCACCACATCACTTCACCTACCTGCACCCACATCCGTATACATGGTCTTCCTGTTGATATCATACATGATTATTATGGGCTGAATTGTACCCCTCCAAAATTCATATGTTGTAGTCCTAACCCCCAGTATCTCATAATGTAACATAATTACCTCTTAAGTCAAAGTGAGGTCATTAAGATGGGTCCTAACCCAATACTACTGGTGCCTTTGTAAGAAGAGATAAGGACACAGATAACACAGACTGAGGGCTGACCATGTGAAGATACAGGGAGATGATGGCCATCTGCAAGCAAAGGAGAGAAGCCTCAGAAGACCAACCCTGTGAGACAATAAATGTGTGTTGTTTAAGCCACCCAATGTGTAGTATTTTGTTATAGCAATCTTAGCAAGTTAATATAATGATATTTCCAGACTGCCCTCTAAAGCCAGCCCCTCTCCTTTCCCACTAGATATCTTCTCCTATCAACTGAATGATATCACTACCTTTTTTCTCTCCCTTATCTCCAGCATTATCAATGTTGTGTTGTCTATTGGGTCATTTCAGTCAATCAGGATTAAATTATACTGTTATTTCTCATCTTTATTATATAACCCACACAAATATATATATAATCTTGGCTCCACTTCCCCACCTGCCATCACGCAATTCCCTCGCTCCCCTTTGATGCAAATCTCTTTTACAGACACATATGAAATATGTTTCTATACATAATATAAGACATCACTTGAACCAGTGTTCCTGTCTAAGACTATACTCCCCTAGGCCTTCTACCTATATCAGTTTGGGGCCAAGAGGGAGCCCCAGATGACCATACTTTTCTATTTCCCACTAGCTCTGCCTGTTCTCTTCCTTACTCACTCTGCCCCAGCTGTAGCCTCCCTGCTGTTCCTCAAACAAGCCATACTCATTATTGTCTTAGAGCCTTTGCAATGTCTGTTTCATCTATCAGGAAAGTTCTTCCCCCAGGTAACGAGTTTGACTACTCTGTCATCCCCTTGTAATAGTGGTCTCTATTCAGTGTTCCCAATTTTTCCCCTCTCATTCTCTCTTGGGCACATTCTAATCAGGGGTCCACCTCTACAAATCTGTTGAAATTGCTCCTGTCATGGTCATGATCATGGCCATGAATGACTTCTTGTTGTTCAATCCAATGATCAATTCTTAGTCCTCACCTTACGTATCAGCAGCATTGGGCACTGCTAATGAGTCACTCCTCTTTGGTTCACTTTCTTCCTGTGGCTCCCAGTTCAACACACTCTCTGATCTCACTGGGTGCTCCTTCTCAGTTTCCTTTACTGGCTTCTCCTCTTCTTCCAAACCTCTTAAAATGAGAATGCTGCAGGGCTCCGTCCCTGTTCTTTGCATTTCTGTGTGCACTCCCTTGGTGATCTCTTCCAGTCCAATAGCTAATATAAAATATTTCTAGGTTAACTTCCAAATTCATGTTTGCAGGCCAGATCTTCATCTTAAACTCCTGTCTGATACATACAACTGCCTACTCAGCACCTCCACTCAATGTCTAATGGACATTTCAAACTCAAAATGTCATAGGCAGAACTAATCTGCTCTATAAAACCTATTGTTCCTATTGCCTTCCTCACTTCAATTGATGGCAACTCCATCTGTTCATCTGCTTGAGCCAAAAACCTTGACATCACCTTCAATTTCTTTCTTTCTCTCCCACTACACATCCAATCCATCAGGAAATCATTTTTGCTCCACTTCAAAATTCATCCAAAATCCAACCACTTCTCACCATCTCCATTGGTACATGTAAGGTCAAATCCACCATCATATCTCTTCTGGATAACTGCAACAGCTTTCTAACATGCCTCTCTGCCTCCAGGCTCGTTTCCCCTATGGTGGCACATTCTCAATGCAAAAATTAAAGTGATAATTTTAAAATATAAATCAAATCATGGCATTTCTCTGCTCAAAATCCTGCAAAGACACTGTATTCCACTTGGAATCAGAGTCAAAGTCCCTGCAGAAGCCTGACATTTTCTGGTTCTCCATTATATCTCTGCCCTCTCATCTGCTCTCCTCATTCTGCCACAGCTGTGGCCTTCTTGCTATCCTTGAAACAGCCTGGGCTCACTCTTGCCATAAGACCATGGCAATGTCTATTCTGCCAGGAAGGAGTGCTGTTTTCCAGTAGAGCCACTCATTTAAATTCTCTCACATTTTTCAAGGCTCAAATCTCACTATATCAATGAGACCTACCTGAACCATCCTACTTAATGCTGCAAACTGCCCACCCTGTTTTCTCTATCCCCCTTACCATCCTCTGTTTTTGCTTCATCACCATCTAACACACTATATAATTTATTTACTTATTATGCTAATTATCTTATTTCAGTCTTCCCCCATTGAAATGTAAGGTCTACAAGGGAAGATATCTCTGCTTTCTTCAATGATCCCAGGTACCTAGAATTGTGCCTACAATAAATATTTGTTAAATGAATCATTTTCTGGTGATTTTTGCATTATGACAAGTTAGATCATATCTGTGTGTAATCTTCTACAGTTGTTTTTTTCACCCAACATTATGAATTTTCGCCTAATATTATGCATCTCTAAACATTTTACCTGTGTTTATACTGTAACCAATAGAGGTGCATTTAAACGATATATAACATTCCATTATATGAATATTCCATAGCTAACTAATGCATTTCCATCCTCCTAGACATTTAAGTTGTTTCCAATTTTTTCTGTTACAAGCAATGCAGCGGTTAATGTTCTTGCAATAGCCTCCTCTTGGTCTATAAATGTCACCTAGAATTGAAATTGCTAGATGACATAGTACATGCATCTTCAACCGACTACACACTGCCAAATAAGTTTCCACAGTAATTGCATCAATTTACATTCATACCAGCAGTGTATGTGTCCCATTTTCCCCATATTCTTGCCAATATTTAGTATTTTCAGACTTCTTTAGCCAATTAAGTGGGTGAAAGTGAGTATCTCCCTAGTGTTTGAACCTGTATGTCCCAGATTATTTCATAAAGATGAGCATCTTTTTAAAATTATACTTTAAGTTCTGGGATACATGTGCAGAATGTGCAGATTTGTTACACAGGTATACATTTTCCATGGTGGTTTGCTGCATCCATCAACCCATCATCTACATTAGCTATTTCTCCTAATGCTATCCCTCCCCTAGTCCCCCACCCACCGACAGGCCCCGGTGTGTGATGTTCCCCTCCCTGTGTCAATGTGTTCTCATTGTTTAACTCCCACTTATGAGTGAGAACATGCAGTGTTTGGTTTCTGTTCCTGTGTTAGTTTGCTGAGAATGATGGTTTCCAGCTTCATCCATGTCCCTGAAAAGGACATGAACGAGTGTGAGCATCTTTTTATAGGTTTCCTGGTTATATACATTTCCTCTTCTGTGAAGTATGTTTTCACGTCATTTGCCTGTTTTTCCTATAAGTTGCTTATTTTTTAAGTATTGCTTCTTAGGGGTTCTTCACATATTCTGTATCTAATTGTTGGTCAGCAATATATTTTGCAATAAGTTTCTCTAAGTCTGTTGCTGATCTTCTTTTTCGAATCCATGTTATGTTCATTTACAACAAATGTAACTGGAATAAAACTGTTTGAGGAAAAACATGACTTTTGGTATGTATGCAACTCTGCTGGTGAGAGCCATATATAAGAAAGTATCCTGTTAGGCAGATTTTCAAAATGTTTTATTTAAGTACAATATACATACATACATATCTTAGGTGTATATCTTGATAAATGTTTACAAAGTAAAGACACCCATGTAACCAGCTCTCAGATCAAGACACAGTACATTACCAACCTCCCCCCACCCCACCACAAGCTTCTTTTGTGCCCGTTTCCAGTCACTATGCCCAAGGATGATAACCACTCTCCTGACAATTAGTTTTGCCTCTTTTCCGCTTTAAATAAATGGGATCTTTCAGTATATACTCCTCTGTGTCTGGCTTCTTTTGCTCAACATTAGGTTTATGAGATTCATCCATGTTGTCATGAGTTTGTAGTTGTAGTTAGTTTATTCTCCTTTATGTGCTACGTTTTAATGTATACCACAATTCATTTATTCATTCTACTATTGGTGGATACTTGTTTTTTTCAGTTTGGGACTATAACAAATAATGCGGTTATGAGCATATTCATAATATCTTTAGTGAATATACATATGCATTTTTCTTGGGTATATACCAAGAAACGGAGTTTCTGGTCATAAGGAATGCATAGGTTCAGCTTCAGTAGATAGAGCAAACTAGTTTTCCAAAAGCTTGTGCCAATGATTGCTCGTCTTTTAACACTGATGTTATTTCTCATGTCTTTTATTATACAATGTTTGTGAAATCAAATATATCGATATTTTCCTTTAAAACTTGTTTTGGGATTTTGTTTAGGAAATTCTCTACTCTGGGGACATGATTTTTTTTTTGGTTTTAAGATTTTGGTTGTGTATTTTGGTCTTTTATACATCTAGACTTTATTTTGTATAAGGCATGGATCTAGATTTTTCTTCGAGAAGGGAAACAACTGTCCCAATCACATTTATTAAATTATTCATCCTTTTTTCACTCCTTTGCAATGTCACTTCTTTCATATAGCAATTTATTGTATGTGCCTTTTCCAATTTTGTAATCAATGTTCCAAATTCCACAAAAAAATTGGCCCATTAATATTTTGATTGGAATAATATTGGATTTATGGATTAATTTGAGAAGAATTACCAATTTGCTGACTTAAAGTCTCCCCACATACAAATGGAGTATTGTTGGGAAAGACAACCCATCATGGTCCCTAAGCATTCATGCATGTTTTTTCTGAGTAGGCCAAAAATGTAAGGCACTGATGACTCTTCACCTTGGCCATTCTCAGGGCCATGTTTGCAGTGAGAAACCCTGAAGGATAAGGAAACATCACAAAGAGCCAGCTTATTTCCATTTTCTATAAAAGCAGTGGATCCTCCAAATGTGTTGTTTCTTTCCTGTAATGCAACCCACTGTGCAGCCATCCATCATTGGTCCTTTGCATTGCCCTTGTGGGATCTGGGGGGCATTGGGTACAAACACAAGCCAACAAGAAGTTCTAGCTACTGCTTTTTCTGAGTAATAAAGTCCTTTGCCTCTCACCCAAGATTCTCATGTCTTCTGACAGAATATATGAAACTGTGTGTCTCGTGTCAGGCTAATTTTAAGTTTGTAAATAGGGTCAAATTCTAGACCTTTGGTAGTTCCTGACAAGTATATTCCTTCACTTTCTGATTTTTATTGAATTTCCTTTAGTACAATCTCATACTTTTCTGCATAATGGTTTATACATCTTTGTTAGCTATCTTCCTAGTTGCCTGATAGATTTTGGGAATATCATGAATAGGTTATTTTTCCTATTGCATTTTCTAATTGATTACTGAATTCCACAGGCTTATACATGTCATTAGTATAGCTTCTCACATGGAATAATGCACTGTTTCCCTTGATAGAATGTTGGCTTCTCTTGAGAGCAGAAACCATGCTTTATTCATGTCTATATTCTCCTAATGAAACATTTAATTCAACTAATATTTATTGAGCATTGTTATGATTTAAATATGGTTTGTGCCCACCAAAACTCATATTGAGACTTAGTCCCCAATGTAACAGTGTTGAGAGGGGGTGGAACCTTTAACAGGCTTCTGGGTCATTAGAGATTCACTCTCATGAAGGGATTAAAGCAGTCTGGTGGGAGTGAGTCAGTTCTTACTCTTTGTGGGACTGGATTGGTTATGCAAGTGCAAGTTGTTGCAAACTGAGGTTGCCTCTTGTGTTTTGTGTTTTACTCTCTTTGCCGGGACCTGGTTTCCCTTCCATTTCTCTGCCATGTTTTGCCACAGTACAAGGCCCTCATCAGAAGCTACCAGATGCAGCTGCCCAATCTTAAATTTCCCAGCCGGCAGAACCATGAGCTAAATAAACCTCTTTTGATTGTAAATGGCCCAGTTTCAGGTATTCACTTATAGCAACACAAAATGGACTAAGACAAGCATCTACTATGTATCAGATGCTAAATAAAAAGAAGTATACAATCATAAATAAAGTGGCTGCTCTCAAGAAATTTATAAAATGTGAAGAAGACAGAGCTGCAAAATATTTCTGTTAAGAAAGTCAGATTGGCCAGGTGTGGTGGCTCACGCCTATAATCCCAACACTTTGTGAGGCTGAGGCTGATGGATCACCTGAGGTCAGGAGTTCAAGAACAGCCTGGCCAACATAGGAAAACCTCGACTTTACTAAAAATACAAAAACTAGCCAGGCATGGTGGTGCACACCTGTAGTCCCAGCTACTCGGAGGCTGAGGTGGGAGAATTGCGTGAACCCAGGGGAGGCAAGATCACACCACTGCACTCTAGCATGGGTAACACAGTGGGGCTCCGTCAAAAGAAGAAAAAAATAAAAAAAAAAGTAACATCATGTATCATAACAAAGGTATGAACAAAGTACTGTGGGAATAGGGGCAGTTCATCGTGACTTGGAAGATTCTGGAAGTCTTCAAACAGTAAGTAATGTTTCAGTTGGGCCTCAGACAGTGATCTAGACTGGTGCAGATGGAGAGCTAGGGAAGGGAGGTAACTTCTGATACCATACCTGGCATTCAGAGTCTTCCACAATATAGTCCCAGACTATCTTCCCAAACCTAGCTGCTATGTCCTCCAGGAAATAAAAGTTAGTCTTTCATGCCAAATTAATCCATCAATCATATTCTAAACTCAAAATCTTTGAGTTCCCACCTTACTGTTTTGCACTATAGCACAATGACTAAGAGCAAAGTATCTAGAGCCAGAGGAATTTGGATTCTGGCCCAGATTCTACAACTTACTGGCTATGAAGTGTTGGGCAAGTAAAGCTAGAAATGGTGCTTATCTTATAGTACTGTGTGATCAATCAGGTAATTCTTGTAAAACTGGCATGGTACCTGGTGCAGAGTACAATATTATGAAGGCTACCACTACTGTATCCATCCCTCTAATCTCAAGTCAGTTGAAACATACTTACTGTATATCCACTATGTGCAATAGATTGTATTAAGTATCATGAAGAACAAAGATGAATAAGACCCTATTTCTGCCCAGCGACATGTCAGGTGGAGAATAAAAAGTATGCACACAAATAGGCCAGGTGCAGTGGCTCACGCCTGCAATCCCAGCACTTTGGGAGGATGAGGCAGGAGGATCACTTGAGGTCAGGAGTTGGAGACAAGCCTGGCCAACAGGGCAAAACCACGTCTCTACTAAGAATACAAAATTTGCTAGGCGTGGTGGCCTGTGCCTGTATTCCCAGCTACTCAGGAGGCTGAGGCAGGAGAATTGCTTTAACCCAGGAGGTGGAGGTTGCAGTGAGCTGAGATAGTGCCACTGCACTCCAGCCTGGGCAACAGAGTGAGACTCTGTCTCAAAAAAAATGTGTGTGTGTATATATATATATATATATACACATACACAAATAATCATGAGGCAAAGCAAATCAAAAGAACTGGATTCTTCTAGCTCTGGCCCTTGATAGCATGAAAAAGTCAGACCACATGATCATCAAGACCACTTCTAAGTCTAATAATTCTATGACATCTATGATTTTAAATGTTACATCAAGGTTAATAAGTACCAGGGGAAAGTGAAAAAGAGGGAAATCTGATTCTACCTAAGGGAGTCCAAGAAGCCTGCATAGAGGAAATGACATTTGAATTGGGCCTTTAAAAATGGATAGCATTTGTTGAAGGAAGAAATGGGTGCAATGGAATTACAGGAAGAGGGGAAAAGAACAAAGAGAAATGTAGGGCACACTTGGGAAACATCCAGTAGTCTTATGTGGTTGGGACATCGAGATTCATAATATTTAAGTAGAGGAAAATCAGGTGAAAAAAGTAAGCTGGTGTCAGATTATGGAGGACCTTGAATGTCATGCCAAGTGGTTTGGATTTTATCTTGTAAGCTATTCACATTGGACAGTGACAAGAAAATCCATTGAAAAGAGTTGTGGTAGTTGTTCAGGTATAAAATAAGAGACTAAACTAAGGCTGTGGGTCTAATAATTGAAAATTAAGGAGAGAAGTCTTTTGGCGGTTTTTCATATACTACTCTGTGTATATTGTTGAATGATTTTTAATCAAACAGGTTTGGAGAGCAGGACCCATTCATTCATTCATTCTACAAATATCCATTGAGCACTTAGTATGTGCATGACAGTCTGGGCACTGGAAATAGAGTGATGAGTGAGAGAGTCAAGTTCCCTATATGTTAGTACCCTTTGTGCTGAAAGTACCAGAAAATGATGATACCATTGGAAATGGGAAGGCTAGGGACACATTGGTAGGGAGAATAAAGAGTTTAGTCTTGACATATTTGGAATGCCTATATATCAGTGAAAATATCAAGTAGGCAGTTAGATACAGATATCTTGAGCTTTTATGTACTCTATCTCAGAGTTGACCTTTTTTGTCAACTCCATCTCCATTGTCATAATACATTTTTTTAAGGTTTGCTGTTTACTTTTTGAAAACCTAAGGAATTAGTGGCATCTTTATAGATAATAACATAGTTCATTATGTTAATATATGTTATACTGAATATGTCAACATGAGGCTTCAACACATATAAATTGATTTCTTAACAGATATATATTTTTTCTCTTAAAATAGAAGGACATTGTATGTAAGAAACTCATTATAATCCCATTTATGATAATCTGCTTTACTGCTAGTAATTGTTTAAAAACAGTAAGGAATAAATAAAAATCCCAAAAAAGATATATTGAACACTATGAAGGATATTATGAAACTTGGAGAAACATTAAAATTAGAATTTCAACCATTATTTCAACCATTATTTTTGTTTACATTAAAACTCAACAGTTGGCCGGGCGTGGTGGCCCACACCTGCAATCTCAGCACTTTGGGAGTCTGAGGCTGGCAGATCACGAGGTCAGGAGTTCAAGACCAGCCCGGCCATCATAGTGAAACCCTGTCTCTACTAAAAATACAAAAATTAGCTGGGTATGGTGGTGTCTGCCTGTAGTCCCAGCTATTCAGGAGGCTGATGCAGGAAAATCACTTGAACCCAGGAGGTGGAGGTTGCAGTGAGCCGAGATTGCGCCACCACACTCCAGCTTGGGCAACAGAGTGAGATTTCGTCTCAAAAACAAACAAAGAAAAAAAAAAAAAGCTCAACAGTTATGTTTTGCTGAAATTAAAATCTCAACAGTAATTTTGTGAAAAGAAAATCTCAGCACCTATTTCTGTACTTATTGATAAGAATAGTTAAGAAACTCTTGAGGAATAAGAATGAAGCGGGAAGACTTTCCCTATCAGATATCAAGACATTTATTATTATTACTGCTACAGGTAATAAGGCAATGCTGTACTGGCACAAGATTAGATAAATAAACTGGTGGAATAGAACAGACAGGTCAGAAATAGTCCCAATAATATATGAACACTTGGTATTTGACAGAGTTGGCATTGTAACTGAATGGGAGAAGGAAAGACTTTTTAACAAATGATATTAGGGCATTGGATATTCATAAGGAAAAAAATTAGACCTCTATTCTCATACTCTACATGAAAATTAATTCCAAGTATATTAAAAACCTAAATGTGAAAGTCAAAACCATAAAAATTGTAAATGTTATCATAGTATAAAGGAATATTTCATGATATTTTAGTATAGGAAGATTCCTTTGAAAAGACACAAAAAGCACTTACCGTAAGAAAGGATTGATAACTTTGATATCTATCTTATAATTAGAACTTATGTTTATCAAAAGAAATCATTAAAATGGAAAAGTAAGTGACAAGGTGGGGAGAGATGTATGGAACACATATAAAGGAGAAAGAACTAAAATTAAAACAACTTCTACAAATTAACTTGAAAAAGTCATACAACTCAACAGGAGAAAATGACAAATGTCTAGAATAAATGCTACACAAAAGAGGAAATCCTAATGTTCAGTAGGCATGTGAAAAGATGCTCAACATTATTAGTCATCAGGAAAATCAAATTATGAGATGCCATTTACACCAACTAGATAGGCAAAAATTAAGAAGTCTGATGATACCAAGTGTTGGCCAGCAGGTGGAGCAATGAGAACTGTTAAACCTGGCTAGTAAGGGTGTGAATTGGTACATGCCTTGAGGAAGTTAGGTATCATCCAATTAAATTGAAGGTGCTCATATTCCATAAACCAGTAATTCCATTCTTACATAAGTGCCCTAGAAATACCTGTGTTTATATACACTACCAAGAACATTGATGGTAGCACCGTTTTGTAACAGTCAAAAATAAGATTTCATCTCACCCCAGCTAAAATGGCCATTATCAAAAAGACAAAAAAAAAAAAAAAAAAACCAGAATCTGACAAGGATGTGGAGGAAGGGGAACTCTCATACACTGTTATTGGGAATGTAAGATGGTACAGCCATTATGGAAAACGGTATGGGTGTCCCTCAAAAAACTAAAAATAGCACTACCATTATGATTCAGCAATCTTGCTGCTGGATATATATCCAAAAAAATTTTTAACAATATATTGAAGAGATATCTGCACTCCTATGTTTATTGCATCACTATTTACAAGATCCAAGTTATGGAATCAACCTAAGTGTCCATCAGTAAATAAATGGATAAAGAAAATGTGATAATATGTACACGATTTAATAGTATTCAGGTATTTAAAAAAGAATGCAATCCTGTCATTTGTGGCAACACAGATGAGCTTGAAGGATTTTATGTGAAGTGAAATAAGCCAGGCACAGAAAGACAAATATCACATGTCCTCACTCATGTGGGAGCTAAAAAGTTTCAAGGAGGTGGAGAGTAGAACTGTGGTTGCCAGAGGCTGGGAAGGGTGCTGCAGAGGGGCAAATGAAGAGAGATTGGTTAATGGGTGCAAAAATACAGTTAGAGAGAAGGAATAAGTTCTAGCGTTCAATAGCACAACAGAATGACCACAGTGTTTTGTTGTTGTTGTTGTTTTGTTTTAGACGGAGTCTCGCTCTGTTGCCCAGGCTGGAGTGCAGTGGCACGATCTCGGCTCACTGCAAGCTCCGCCTCCCGGGTTCACGCCATTCTCTTGCCTCAGCCTCCCGAGTAGCTGGGACTACAGGCACACCCCACCACGCCCAGCTATTTTTTGTATTTTTTAGTAGAGACGGGGGTTTCACCATGTTAGCCAGGATGGTCTCGATCTCCTGACCTTGTGATCCGCCCGCCTCGGCCTCCCAAAGTGCTGGGATTACAGGCGTGAGCCACCGCTCCCAGCCGTGTATTTCAAAATAGCTAGAAGAGAAGATTTGTAATGTTCCTAAAGCAAAGAAATGATAAATGTTTGAGCTGATGGATATCCCAATTACCTTGATTTGATCATTACACATTGTACACATGTATCAAAATATCACGTGTACCCCATAAACATATACAATTATTATACATCAATAAAACTAATAAACTGTAAAAATAAAACCTGCAAACAACCAGAATGTTCCTCAAAGTTATCATGAATAAATCATGGTATATTTATACAATGGTAAACTGTACAGCAATAAAAATGGATCGACTACAGCTATCTGCAATATCGATGAGTCTCACAAGCAATGTGGAATGAAACAAGACAGTCACAATTCCAAGTTTAAAAAGCATTTAATGTTTGAACATCTGTAAAACAAAACTGTTGTTTAGGGATGCTTATAAGGAAGAAAACGTATAAACATACGCAAAGAAATGATTATTACAAATGTCAGCATAGGGGCTACACCTGAGATGGAGGGAGGGATGTCATCAGTGGTGGGGGGAGAGGAATAGGTTATTAAAGGGCTCTATTTATTGCCCTGGCTGGTTATTACATGGGTGATGGCTTTATAAATGTTCTTTAAACTGGTAGTTCTCTTCTGAATGTATGTTTTCCTAATGAAATAGAAAGTAGGGTCACTAGTTGGAAATGATGAGGGAGGGAGTATTAAAAGATTTGAGGAAAGGAAGATGATATGAAAGAACCAGAGACATTGGAGAGTGAACAGACTAGAGAAATACAGTATTTTTATCTTTTCTGAAAGCTTTTTATATTGTTTCTGATTTATTATGCTTTTTCTCTCACATGCAACGATATTTTATTAACTTTAACATACTACACTATATATAGTTATCCCAGTAAAATTATAATGCTATTTAATGTTTAAAAATAAATTGTAAACGCAAAATTAAGTCAAAATATACCATATAATGATTTGTCACAAAACATTAGTCATTTATTGTTTCAACTTGAGCTTTAGAAAAGCTGATGTCGTTTATATTTAGAAAAAAATGTATATCATGCATATATTGTGTTGTATGATGGCTTTTTATTCTTTTACTTTTGACTTTTTATACCAAGTAATTTTAGTGTTAAATTGTATATTTTATGTATTTAAATAGATATAGATATTTATTACCTCCTTATTTTATTGATCTCAACTCCTAAAAGTCATTTTTAATATCAGAAAACATAGCCACATTAACATCACTAAACTAAATATTAACATTGACATTTAAAATTACTTGAAAACGACTATGCCCTTAAATTTTGCTGAGAGCATTTAAGTGGAAAAAGTTGACAGGTCTGTATAATTTTACAGTATTGCCTAGGGTTTCATATGAACCGATTTGAAAAACTCAATTACTTAAATTACAACTTACTTTAGTTGTAAATCCACGTTTATATTATAATTGCATAGCTTCAGGCTTCAACATACACAATGTAAAGTTTTTATAAGGGCAAATATAGTAAATTTAAGCAATTATTAGCAATTTAGCTTTAAAATATACTCTGAGGGGAAAGTACCCTAACTTTTTCCTCTGCTCTCACACCATGGCAATCAACACAGAATATTTCCATGTCCAAATGTGTGGGGTTTTCCCACACACTAAGTGAGCAATCAGTTCTGCAGCGAACACCAGATGGGTGTACTCCAATTCCATTCTGACACAATCTACCTGTAGATAGCATCATATCCCACAAGCTGAGGACTGGGTCTCACAGGACTGTTCCCAGACCCTTCAGACACCAGTTGCAAATTCAAGCCTCCAGAACTTCTGACAGATGGGCTTCAATTTTTAGTTCACATGACCCCTTCTTTGGGTTTAATTTGCCAGAAAGGGCCACAGAACTTAGGGAAATACTTAACGTTTACCACTTTATTATAAAGGATATATCAAAGGACACATGAAGAGATGCATAGGGTGAGGTACTGCAGAAGGGGCTCAGAGCTTCTGTGCCCTCCCTGGGGCACCACCCTCCAGGAACCTCCACATGTGCAGCTATCTGGAAGCTCTCAAACCCCAGTGCTTTGGGGTTTTTATGGAAGCTTCATTGCATAGGCATGATTGATTAAATCATTGGCCACTGGTGATCAACTTAACCTTCCACCCCTCTTCCCTCCCTGGAGGTCGGAATGAGGTTGTTAAGTCCCAACCCTCTAATGGTGCCTTGGTCTTTCTGGTGACTAGTTCCCATCCTGAAGCAACCAGGGGCTGCCAGCCATAAGCCAATCATTAGCATACAAAAAGATATCACTTTGAAAATTCTAAGGATTTTAGGAGTTGTATGCCAGGAAACAGGATCAAAGACCAAGTGTATATTTCACAATATCACATATACCGTGTGAGTTTTCATTTCATTATATTCTGTAATAACTGTGGCATTATCAGAGATAAAACACAGTCTTTAAAAAAATAATTTGGATCTACAAACATTGAATCTAGGAATATTGAAAATTGATGTATGCAATTCTCAGATAGTTCAGGGAAAAAATATCCTGTGTGTGTATAGACAGAGTGCACACTTAAATAATAAAGCAAATGGGGAGAAATATTAATAATAGGGGAATTAGGGTAAAAGGGACATGGGTGTTCTTTCAGCTTTATTTATGCTTGCAACATTTTTAAATGTTTGAAATTATTTTTAAAAAAGAAGTTAAAATGAAGAAAGGGACATGGATGGACAGAATGACATAAGTGGAAATCACCAGTGTACTTGGGAGATCAATGCATCTTTTTCCTTTCCTTATGCAGACTCTGTGTTCATACTTTCTTGAATCCACAAGTTGAGTACTGTCCCAACACATCCCGATCTGCAGATGTGGAAACTCATCTTCAGCTCTCCTGGAGCAGCCATTTTCTGCCAACCTTGGTGGCAAATGCTCTCTGACATCATACCTCCAACAATTGTATCTTTAATTTCTGTGGCATTCAGTGAGAAGTTCTCACTGCTAAATCTACAACCAAGTAAGACAAATACAGGACAAATTTGGTTCAGTAAGGACATGCAAGAGGAGGGCATTACTAAGATATCTGTAGGGGGAAACTATAACACATGTCATCTTGGAAATCCTCAAAATCCTAGAGTTGAAATAAATGGGACAGTTATACAGTGTGATTCTGTTTGTGAAATTTCAGTTCCTGAACTGGTGCTAAGAGCAAACATGCCATCAGTAACACAAACTCATCAAATGTTCCAGTTGAAAGTAATTTTTTATTATTGTTATTATTATCAGCAGCAGCATCATTATCATTAGCACAAAACTAAATCCATTATTAAAAGAAAACAAAAACACAGCCCAAAGGCATGTGTCCTGCTGACAGTGAGTCAATAACTTTATCTTCGTGTACAAGGGACAGCACCCTGAGGATATACCACATCACAGCTTGATAATCAATTCAATAATTCGACCAACGTTATTGAGCACCTAGGCACAATGGAAGATTTAAAAATGCATACAAGAATCCCTGCTTTCAATGAGTTTTACAGTCTAGTAGGAGGTATTGAAGAATACAAGAACACAGGGTCACATGAGATTAGTGACATAATGGAATCAGTACCATGTATGAAATGCTGTTAGAATCGGGCATCACAGAGGCCAGGCGCAGTGGCTCAGGCCTGTAATCCCAGCACTTTGGGAGGCTGACGTGGGTGGATCACCTGATGAGGTTGGGAGTTCAAGACCAGCCTGACCAACATGGAGAGACCCGATCTCTACTAAAAATACAAAATTTGCCGGGCATGGGTGGTGGGCGCCTGTAATTCCAGCTACTCGGGAGGCTGAGGCAGGAGAAGAATCACTTGAATCCGGGAGGCGGAGTTTGCATGAGCCGAGATCATGCCATTGGCACTCCAGTCTGGGCAACAAGAGCGAAACTCGGTCTCAAAAAAAAAAAAAATAAATAAATAAATAAATAAAAGAAAAAGAAAGGGGCATCACAGAGACTAATGTTAAAGAGACTAATGTCACAGAGATTAATGTCACATTCAGTTGGGGGAAATCAAGAGGCTCCATAGAGAAGGTGACCTCTGAGCTGGGCTTTGAGGAGCTGGAAGGATTTTGGTAGACTGGCATGTGAAGAAGGAGCACTGCAGGTGGAAAGAATAGTGTGGGCCAAAGTATGGCCATGGGAAAGTTCATGGAATGTCTGGGGAGAGAACAAGAGTTCATTATGGCTAGTGTTTGGGGTTTATGTAAGTGGGGTGACAATATGTTGAAAGTTATATAAGGACCATATTTTGAATGGCTCTGATTTCTAAGGCTAAGATTAGTGATCTTTATGTCATAGTAACTACATTAACCACATCAACAAAATATGCAATTATCTGTGAAAAGATATGGTCACTTCACTTCCAGGTTTTTTAGGGAAACTCAAATGGTTTCTAGGCAATGTTATCACCTTGCTCTCAGAAATGTCCTAGCAGATAACACCAAGCAGACTATAGCAAATGTTTCTATTTTGCATGTAATTAAATCTCTTCTTTCGAAGTTTTATCCTTTCCATCCATGGGCCACACTTCTTCGCACTCCCATCTCCAGTCCCACTAGTTCTTGTGGCACCTGATGAGTTCACACAAGCCTAATTTGGGATTTCCAGTCACAGCTGCTACCCTGAAAGTAGGACCCACAGCCTTGAGAAGTGAGAGGTGGTGGTAGAGGCAGTGAACAATGTCATGAAAATGTAGCCATCTGAGTTTTATGGAATTCCCATCCTAAGAGTCAAGCATAGTTCTTTGAAATTGGAGTTCCACTCAGTTTGGTCTGGAGGACACCTAGAGGGGCCCCAAAGCTCAAAGTGCCTAAGTAAGGTCATCTTTTTAAGTTTCCACTTATTGCCAAGGAAACGAATGACACTTAATCTGGGTTACATGTTATTTAAAGGCCTCCTGGCTCTGAGGCTACTGAAGCTGTGGAGAGACTGGGGCGAACATTTCTTTTTGACTAAGGAATCCTGTTGGGCTTTGTCCTTGCTCAACAGGTTGGTAGTTGGGAACTTCTCCCATGCAATGAGTTTACAGATGCTAAAGGATGGCTGTATTAGGCAACTGAGCCAAAGAAGTAAGCTATATAGAACCAACCAGGGAAGATTTAGAATAACAAAGCTGCCATGGCCACACGTTCTGCAGCTAGTCAGTCTTCAGCTCTTTCCTGGAGTGAGACTTCCTCTGCAGGAAGTCATGGATTGCCGTAGTGAGGCCCCATGTTACACTGGACCTTAGGATGACCAGGGAGCCTCCACGGTAGATCAGGAGCAGCTTTCGACCCCGAGTGTTCCACACATCCTGGGCAGAGGCCCACAGGCTTGGCATGTTCTGCCATCCAATATGGGACTGCATATTAGCAACCAGCACAATCAGAGGATACAGAACTAGGCAGGTGATTGTTCCATTGACACTACCAGACACCAAGGCAGGAACCCAATGGGGCAGGCCTTGCTCTGCCAGGCCATCCTGGATGGGGTCCTTGAAAGAAAAATATAGAGCACTCCCCAGGCTGTTCCTGGCCAGGACAGGCCAGAAACCACGATAGTAACCCAGTGACAGCCGCCCCCAAAGCCCATAAGAGTTGAATTCCTTGAGAATGCTGAAGGTGCTGGGGAAGCGAGCTTGCTTGCGACCATCCTGGAGCACATTTTGCACCCTTTCAAAGGGACTGAGTGCCACAGCCTCCACCACGCCAGACATGAGCCCTGCAGCCCAGCGGTGTCCCAGGGTGTGTGGCCCAACAGGAGAGAGAAAGCACAGCAGGCTATCATAAGTCCCAAACAGAAGAGTCCCTTGCAACGTCTTGGAGAGAAGAGGAGGGTAGATTCCCCGGTAGAAGTATTGAGGACCTTCGTGCCAAAGCTGTCTCACAGCCTCTGACACTGCCATGGCATGGATCTGTTGCCGGAACACAACCTTATAGATAGGAAACGTCAGAAAAGTAGACATAAAGTTGGAAACGGCCCCAAGGGCGTAGGCCTGGGAATGCCAGCTTTTCTTTCCTGGAGCCTCTGCTCGTGTCCTGGGCTGAAGCTCCTTCCCGGGAGAGTGGTTCTGCTCCCCCATGCTGAAGACAACTGTGTGCAGATGGAAGAAACTGGCAAGGGTGGAAAAAAAGAGATTAGACTGACCAATTAATTCTGTTGGCAAGCATTTTCATTGCTTAATTAGAAATGAACCCTAAGAAACTCAGGTCGACGGAAACAAGCAACTCTTTGAGCCAGTTTCTGATATATAAGCACACCCTTAAGAAATTAAGAATTCATTAACTTTAAATTAAAAGAAAGGCAATCAGTTTTTCTGAACAGAGCCACCACTACAGTATTTTGCTGACACAGCAAATATTCCAATATTCAAAGGATTACAACGGAAAAACATGAAATAGAGGAGGGGAAGACTCCAAAATTTAATGCATCAACTTTCATGACATGAAACTGCATTTTATAAACTACTTGAATAATACATTACTATTCTCTTTTTTAAAAAATCTGGCACTATCTTGTAGAGGCAGAAAGGCATTTAACAGTTGAAGTGCAATGCTTTCTCTAAAAGTTGGTATTAAATTTGGGGAGGGGGAATCTCCCCTCGCCTTTCTCTCCATAGATTCCTGCCCAAGTTGTAGCTGTTTCATGGCAACGCCCAGCCCCCCTCTAGCAAGTGAGGAAAGGAAAGAGCAGCTGCTTCTGGAAGTTCAGTGCCTAAAGACTCAGCACCTGGCAACTTCTAAGCCTAACCTTGAAGACCTGTAGCTATATAATAGAGCAAGGTTTCTTAACCTCGGTGCTATTGACATTTTGGGCAGGATAATTTTTTATTCTTGGCACCTGTCCTGTGCATTGGAGGATGTTCAGAGGCTCCCTGGCTTTGGCTCAGTGCGTGCCAGTAGCACCAGTGGTGACTTACACAGTGTGATGACCAAAAATATCTTGAGACCTTGCCAAATGTCCCCTGGGAGGCAAAACCTGGCTTAGAACCACTGTACTAGATAGAATAGGCAGTGCAAGGACCCCAAACTATTGCTCCTTACCCCAGAAAGGCCAGGAAGCAGATGGCTAGTATGAGAAGCAATTTGGAAGCCAGGACATATGAAGGAACTTTGGGATCTAAAGAAAAAATGAATGCTCAGTGCAGATCTGAGGGAGTTTGCCGGGGAGGAAAGAGGGGTTCCCTGGGCTGACGAGACAGGGTGTACAGTAGCCAGAGCTGCTACCTCAGGGAAAGGAGCACAGAGATGTGTGAGTGTGGGGCAGGAGGACAGGGGAGAGGGGAAGGGGCACGATGGCCAGGATGGAGGGCTTCCATCTACAGTGACAGAGACAAGAAGTCTGGCAGGATCTGCAGACCCACAGGTTTCATACAGAACCCTGGGCTATGTGGTGGGGGGCATGAAGGTTGGGACTCTAATTAAGCTAGCAGGCTGATGGGGGACCAGAGAGTCCAGGCTGAGGTCCCCAGGGAGGAGTGGAAGTCACACACTGCAAGAAGCCCAATGCAGCCTTCCCGAGGCTGCCAGGCCAAGAATCCGCCTTGGCGTACTATTCCTTCCAAAATCACTCCCATCAGCTCTGCTCTTCCCTAGCCCCTTCTCCCTGCTCCATCCATCTCCCCACAATCCCATTCCTATCCCCACTGCTCCATCCATATCCCCATAATCTCATTCTATACCCCCTGCTCCATCCATATCCCCACAATCTCATTCCTATCCCCCTGCTCCATCCACATCCCCACAATCTCATTCATAACCTCACCCTGTTCCATCCATATCCCCACATTCTCATTCCTATCCCCTTTGCTCCATCCATTTTGTCACAATCTTACTTTACCACCACTCCCCTCCCATGGAGCCACACTCACCTCTTGGTGGAGGGAGATGGAGGCTCAGCCTCCTGTACTCTGCCCATCACCATGTCCCCCTACCCCCACATTCCATGATGGCCTTAAGCCTCAGCCTCCTTTACCCTCATAGCCAGTACACTGGGAGGGCCCCTCTGCCTCTGACCCTTTAGCTGAGAACAGAGCAGGAGTAAAAGCTCAAGAGGCCCACTATTTGCATCCCTTTAGGCCACCTCTGGCCCCTGGCAGCCCCACTTCCATTTCTCCAGAGCCAAAGGGGACTCCTCCCAGATACCCAGGCCGCTAAATCCACAGAAGCCCCCAACAGTCCTCAGCTCTCCTACTAAAGATCTTCTTTCCAAAGTCTTACCTTCACCTAAATAAGGACAGGTGGTGAGGTAAATATTTGTCCTTTCTTCTACCTTAGAGTGCAGTAATGTTCCATTTCCTCCCTACCATTTATAAACGTGTTCACTGACACCATGAGGCAGGATGATTTAGCAGAAAGAAAACTGGGCTAGGATTTGGCAGTACAAGGATTCCCAACTATTGCACCTACCCTAGAAAGGCCAGGAAGCAGGTGGGGTAGTATGAGATAACTAGCATTCTAAGTGAGTTTTGTTATTAACTTGATGTGTGACCTTTAGAAGTTCAATGACATCTTGGAGCCTTACCCACCTGAGCTGTAAATGGAGAAGAAAGGGCAAAATAATTTTTAGTCATCTCCATACTGTATCTGTCAGAGGGTGTTGATATGGGGGCATTCAGGTCAATAGTTGATAGAGGGATTGTACTTTTCAATCCCCAACTCCTGCCATTTTTGTAAATCATTTTGAGGGATTAAAGGTGAACAATAATTGAGAAACATCAAACCTTAATATGTAATCCATTTTATAAATCCAATCCTTTCCATTTTATGGGAGGGGAGTTCGTGTTTCTCCCATGTATTTTCTGTTAAGATGCCAGGCTTTTGAAAGGGCAGACAGACCCGAGACTGAATTCTGCCTCTGCCACTTACTTAGTTGTGTGACCATGAACAAGACATTTCATTCAGTCTCAGGTTCTTCAGCTACAAAACAGGGATATTAGGATCCACCTCAAAACGTTGTGGCAGAGATTAATAACATGAAATGAGAGAAAGTGGTTGAGAAGCCATAACATGGTGGCCTTGATAAGAAGTATCAAAACAAAAATGCTTCTGGACTTCAGTATCTGTGTCCACAGAACACATGCTCCTTCTGGACGCTCTCAGGACAACCATAACCAGACACAGGGGCATTTGGGAACAAATCTTCTGTTCCCAAGGGAGGCAGGGAAGCCCTTACTTCCACGAATGGGAAGGCGCAGCATAAGCAATCTAGGAGAGCCTGGCCCCTTCACATGAATTCAAAGTACAGACCACAGAATGGACCTAGAGTTGGCCTTAAGCAGATATCATCTGTACCCTATGACCTGCCTCCTATGTTTACAGCCTAGTAAAATGAGCCCAGAGGATTCCAGACTCTCCCAGCCAGTCTAGTCCACATGGGTAGCCTGTGTGACTGCCCCAGGATCCAGCCACAAATGAACGTATTTGTCTGTTCATTCAGGGTATCTCTCAGCCAGTCCTTTGGTCAGCTCACAAACATGTATTGATCATCCACTGAATCATTGTGGGTAAACCACCATGGAGCTAGAGTGAATAGAATTTGGTGCCTGCCCTCAACTGCCTGGGAATCTAGCAGGGGAGACAGGTCAACAATGAGCTAAACTCTACAGAAAAACAAAATAAAGGGTACACTAATGAAGGTGGAAGCAAAAAGACAAGAGCAATTTATTC
This sequence comes from Mandrillus leucophaeus, assembly GCF_000951045.1. Taxonomy (NCBI): domain Eukaryota; kingdom Metazoa; phylum Chordata; class Mammalia; order Primates; family Cercopithecidae; genus Mandrillus; species Mandrillus leucophaeus. Next base: position 44,072 of record NW_012109075.1, read on the forward strand.
TACCTGAGAAGGGGCATATGACTCAATCCTTAACTGAGTAGAATAGAATATGCTGTTGTTAGGTAGGGGAGTAAGGGCAAGCATTCTAGGCTGAGAAAGTGGCCTAAGGTACATAGGCTTAGAAGCGTGAGTTGTGCATGGGGCTGGCCTACCCCATGTGTGAGAAGGAAATAGAGCTGTGGTTGACAGAGAGGAGCCCATTTAAGATGAGGGCCACATTTGTCTTCCCCACTGCATTGTGCTGTAGGGCACAGACATGGGCTCTGGATTCAGCCAGCCCTGGGTTTGAATTTCACTCTGTCACTTCCTAGCTTTATAACCTTGGCCAAGTTTCATCATCTTGCTGATCCTCAGTATCCTTATATGTAAAATGATTGTCATGAAGGATGCATGAGACAAAGTACAGAAAGTGCTTAGCATAGCACCTGGTATATAAGTTGCTCCATAAGTTATATTAGTAGTTTCATTTTTAAAAAATGAGATCAGGTAATTTATAGATTCAATGCCATCACCATTAAGCTACCAATGACTTTCTTCACAGAATTGGAAAAAACTGCTTTAAAGTTCATATGGAGCCAAAAAAGACCCCGCATTGCCAAGACCATCCTAAGCCAAAAGAACAAAGCTGGAGGCATTACGCTACCTGACTTCAAACTATACTACAAGGCTACAGTAACCAAAACAGCATGGTACTGGTAC
>NW_012109075.1:46049-103055 GCF_000951045.1 Mandrillus leucophaeus
TATATATATACACACACACACAATTTTAAAAGTCAAAAAAATTAGATAATAGGAATAAAGGCATGATTACAATTAAATTGTTCTAAAGGCTGCAATTGGTCTAATGAACTGGGTCATCTGCAGAATGCATTTTGGACTGCTTGTTTGGAAGGCAGCAAAGAAGAGTTTTCATGGGCTTTGGTGTTTGACATCCCTGGCCTGCAGTCTCAGTGCCTCCACTTAAAAGTTGTGAAGCCTAACACAAGTTACGTAACATCCCTGAAATTCAGTTTCCCTGTCTGCAAAATGGGATACAATGGCTGTCTCAACAGGGTTACTGAGAAGCTTAAAAGAGATAACAGATAGAAAGTTCCTGGCACAAAGGAGGCAGGCAGCCAAAGGCAGCTATTATTGTTTCAGCTGAAAGCTTTATCTCCAAACCTTCAAGCCTTTAAGGTTTATTTTTTGAAATTAGAAAATGTGGTCTCATTAGAGCCATCAGTTGGAACACACTCATACACATGAGGCCAGAGATAGGATATCCTGTATCCAACTTGAGCCAGGTTGCTAATATTCCCCGCATCCCTGCATGAAGAGTCCCTTGCTTTGTTCTAGTAGCCCAACCCTGGCCACTTTACACAATCCATTTCCCATCATTATTTTTGTCAGAGCTCTGAGACCTATTCTTGGTTTTATGTGATTCCATCCCTACCAAGTCCAGCTGCAAATACCTAATTTGGTGATGAAGCCAATTTAAACACTGAACAAGAGTCTTCTGGGAGGCAAGAGTCAGATGTCATGGGACAGGGGAGCAGAAGCAAAAGTCTGAAGGAAGCCTAAGAGCTACTGCCAGCATCACCCCTGAGTGTGCAAGGTGAGCAACCTGCCTATTCCATACATCCACACTTTCCACCCTCCACCACCACTATCCCACTGTTCCATCCACAGGCCGTGATCCTGAGATGGAAGGTGCTTTATCTCCAAATTTATATTGTTTACTCCAAGGAACTCTAAATCTTGGGGTTGTAAATAAGAGGGTGGAAAGGAGCAAGTGAAGTACCTTGGCAGACTGAAGATGAAGCCAACAGCAGCTGAAGGGCATCAGACTGTTTACTTGCTTCTAAACATCAGGAGTCAAGAACAGGCCCCACAGGAGCCTCCTAGTCACACTATACATAAAGGAAGTAATACCTGCTCTCTAAGTCAGGGGAAAATGGAGCAGGTTTTCCAGCCACTGCCTTCACGGCCATTCACTTTGGACAACCCTGCATGCCGTTTCCATGGAGTTGCTCTTTCTCTGGGGCCAGTGATGCCAAATCCAGCAAAGGAGAAGTCCCCTGAAGAGCTCACAGAAGGGCAACCTAGCAACCTGTCCTTGAGCCAGGAAATGAAAGAGCTATATCAGCAACAGAGAGCTGTGGTCTGGGGGTTAGGTTAAATGGGGTTTTATTTCTCACACTTCTTCGTCAAGCATGGCTTGAAGAAGGAAGATGTTATGACAGACCCATTTAAAAATCTGCAAAGCTGTGGACTCAGAAGAATGTACGGAGTCCAGATTCTTTGCATACAATTCCAGGAAGGACCGCGGGTAGGAATCTGTGCTCTGGAGTTACATTTCATGACAGATATGCCATGGACAGATACACTGATAACAGGCCCATTTACTCATAACCTTCAGCATCACGTGGTGGTGTTTAGAACAGTGGTTCACGAATCTCTCTACACCTCAGAATCAACTACAGGGCTGGTTAAAACTACAAATCACACTCTTCATCCCTAGTCCTAGTACATCAAAATCCCCCAGGGGTAAGGCCCAATAAGCTGCATTTATAACAAGCTCTCCAAAATGGTTCGGAGGCAGCCCACCTTGTACTCACACTTTGGTTAATAGCATGAGTTCTGGATTCAGAGACTTGGTTCAAATTTTGGCTTCACCTTGTATTTTCAGATAAATCATTTTACCTCTCTGAGCCTGGCCTCTTTGGGGACACAAAGGGCTGTAGAAATAATGTTGCTTTTAAAAAACAGGCAGCTTGTGTTAAAAAAACAAAAAAGCAAAAGAAAAAAAGATTAATAATAATAAAAAAAGAAACAAGAAAGAAAAGTGTCAAAAAGAGTTTCCTCTTCTGTACAATGGGCACCATAAAGGTTGCCTCCATCTTCCCTCAGCCCTGTCCCCACTACCTCCTCACCCCCTCCCTCAGCACTATCATCACATTGAGACTGCTGTTGAGATGGTTTGAGACTACCTGTGCAAAAATACTCTCCAGGCAGCGCTGCAGGGCAAAGAATTAGCATCTAGAGAGCAACATACAGGTGCTAGGTTGGATGCTGTAACTTATTTGCTGCAGGATACAGGCCAAAACCAGTAACCTCTCTCTCTCTGGCTCAGTTTCTTCATCTGTGAAATGGAGATAACGGTTCTTGCTCACCAATTCTATGCAATCCCAAGTTGGTCCTCCCATCCTGGCCTTGGTTTTTCTCCACTATCCCTTAATCTGACAGAACAGAGGAGTGTTGGCAAGGGGCAGCCTTTGAAGTCAGACATGTTGACTTGGGTGTCAGCTCTTAGCTCTGCACTTCCTAACTGTACTGCCTGGGTGCTTCAGTCCTTTCCTGTTAAATGGGTACGCTGCTACTTCCTTCACAGGGCTGCTGAGAAGAGGAAAGGAGATGTCCATGCAGGCGCCTCTGCACACAAAAAGCACTCAGTAAACGCTGTTTCCCCCCTTCCGCCTATACAAAGGTGAGGAACTCTCATTGTTCACTTGGTTTCTGTCCCACCTCGTGTTTAAGGCATCCGGTCTCAAAGCCGGGAGGAGAGCCGAGGTGGAAGGGGATAGGGAGAAGGGAAGCGATGGGGTAGCAGCAAACTCACGGATGAAAGGGAAATGGGCCCAGTCCGTGCTTCCGAGCTGCACTTGACGCCGTGCCGGCTCCCGCGCCTGTCTGCCGCAGCCCCCGCCCTCCCGCACCCCCTTCTTGCTAGCAGTAGCTTCGGGGCCGGAGGCTGCGCGGGGAGGCCGCCCCCTCGCCCCGCTGATTGGCCGCGTCGCCCGGCTCGTCACGCTCTTTTGTCTCAATGGGCAGAGACTGAAAGCAACCGCTGCTGCCCGGAGGGCCGAACCGGAGGGTGGGCGCAGCCTTGGCTGCCTTGGGAACCGCGCTGCCTCAACTCCGCTACCCCTTACTGGGCGGTCATGCGAAGCTCTCGCTAGGTCTGGCAGCCCCGGGTCGCTTAGCGGCCGAGGAGGCGCCAGAGATACCGTTCCCCTGCAGAGCTACGGGGACCAGAAGGCAAAACAGAGCTGTCGACGCGGGAGCACATGCTGCCTACCAGTGGAGCGCAGGTAAAGAAAGAGCGCGCGATTGCCCGGCGCGGAGAGGGGTGGTGGAAGCCCCGCCAGGACTGGGCCGCGCCTGGCTTGGAGAATCAGTAACTGCGAGGCAGGGGATGGAGCATTCCCTTGGCCTGGTTGCGCTGAGGAGGGAGTTGTGGTTCATCTGGATGCTGCCAACTGGGTAGAATTTAGAATTTGCCTGGATTAAGGTGGGTCGTGGTGTTGTCGGAGATCGGGGGTGTTGTCGGGCATCGGGGGTGGGGGTGTGTTCGGGGAGGTGGCAAGGGGCGGGAGGAGACGATCGCAAGCTGTCTTGAACCCCTTTTGCATCTCCTCCTCTCTTCCTGGGAAGGAATATGGGGGTGGGAGGTTATCCAACTTCCAGTCTCTTTCTCCCTGGCAGGTCATCAAAGCCAAATCCGAACTTGGATTCTGTGCGGCGGATTGCAGAGCTGGTAGGGCGAGGGTCTCCCGGAGGAAATGTAAGGCGGGGTGGGGATGGGGGCAGGAGGCACTTTGGCTTGCGTTCAGAAGATGGGAGAGGGAATTTTCCGCCTGGTGACAGTGAAGCTGGTGGAGAGGAGGTATCAGGTTTTCAGATGAAGCTGCTTCCAATCCTTCCTTTCCCTCCTTCGCGTCACAGTCTTGAGGCCCTGAGGACTGGGACCTGCGACCCCCAGTGGACAAAAGTCGGCTCTACCCCAGAGGTTAATTTTCTCACGGCAGGCACCTGTTGAGAGGCTGCACGTAAAATAAAGGCGAACGCTAGTTTCCGAGTTCATGTAAGAATCTGAGAAATAACGGGGGAAACGTTGACAAGGGGATGTGATTGAGACCTGAGGCCATGAGGTTAATGGTTTCTTATTACCATAAATCTGTGACCCACAACCATTGAGTTCCGTTTTGAGGGCCCAGTATAAGCTCCAAACACTATGTCATCTAGAATTAGAAGCAACAGTTGTCGCCCCTCCTGGAGTACAGGCAGGAGTGGGTGGATGTGGCTCTGAAAAACTACCTACTAGTCCAAGGAAACCTGCTAGCTCTGGAATGTTGTAATTGCCAGTCTCCTGCAGGGTATTGTTAAGGCACTGGGCAGATATAAAATGCACTACAACGTTATTCAGGAAGATCGAGAATGCTACTACAGACTGCTTCCCCACAGCCCACTATCTTATTAACCGTTTTTATTTTCCTTAGAATCCCTACTGAAATACAAGGCAGGCACAGCCCATGAACGTTGCTTTGGAGAATCCTGCAGATAAGGCTTTTCCAAAAAGCGCGAGTATCTTGTTGTATTCAGATACCCTATCGTCGTCAGTCATGGCTAACATCATTGCGCGTGTGGGTAACAGCAGGCAGCAGAATGCACCTTTGCCGCCTTGGGCCCATTCCATGTTGAGGTCTCTGGGGAGGAGTCTCGGTCCTTTCGTGGTCAACATGGCAGAGAGAAACATGAAGTTGTTCTCGGGGAGAGTGGTGCCAGCCCAGGGGAAAGAAACCTTTGAAAACTGGCTGATCCAAGTCAATGGGGTCCTGCCAGATTGGAGTATGTCTGAGGAGGAAAAACTCAAGCGCTTGATGAAAACACTTAGGGGCCCTGCCCGGGAGGTCATGCGTTTGCTTCAGGCGGCCAACCCCAACCTAAGTGTAGCAGATTTCTTGCGGGCCATGAAATTGGTGTTTGGGGAGTTTGAAAGCAGTGTGACTGCCCATGGTAAATTTGTTAACACCCTGCAGGCACTAGGGGAGAAAGCCTCCTTTTATGTGATCCGTTTAGAGTTGCAGCTCCAGAATGCTATTCAGGCTGGCATCCTAGCTGAGAAAGATGCAAACCAGACTGGCTTGCAACAGCTTCTTTTAGGCACCGAGCTGAATAGGGACCTGTGCTTCAGGCTTAAATTTAAGCATCTTCTCAGGATGTATGCAAATGCGCAGGAGCGGCTTCCCAATTTCCTGGAGTTAATCAAGATGATAAGGGAGGAAGAGGATTGGGATGATGCTTTTATTAAACGGAAGCGGCCGAAAAGGTCTGGGCCAATTATGGAGAAGGCAGCCAGCCCTGTGGCATTTCAGGGTGCCCAGTCAATAACAATCGGCAGTGCTAACTGTAACTGCAACGTGATAGAAATAGATGATACCCTTGATGACTCCGATGAGGATGTGATCCTGGTGGTGTCTCTGGACCCTCCACTGACACCCACAGGTGTCCCTCCCTTCAGAGGAAGAGCCAGACCTCTGGATCAAGTGCTGGTTATTGATTCCCCCAACAATTCTGGGGCTTAGTCTCTTTCTACCAGTGGTGGTTCTGGGTATAAGAATGATGGTCCTGGGAATATTTGTAGAGCCAGGAAGTGAAAATACACAATCTGCTGTTCATATTGTGGTAAGGAGGGCCACTCAGAAGAAACCTGTGACAATGAGAGCAACAAGGCCCAGGTTTTTGAGAATCTGATCATCACCCTGCAGGAGCTGACACATACAGAGGACAGGTCAAAAGACGTCCCTGGAGAACACAGTGATGCTTTTGAGCCACAGTAAGGATCTAGACCCAGCCCTAAATGAGTTCTTAACTGTATTCAGAGTAATGGGAATAACAGGAGAGGAGGGTGGGTTTCTAACTGCATGAATCCACAAAGCAGTTTTCCTTTGGGAAAGAGAAGAGGTCTTGCATACCAGCACAGTGGAGGGGAATGGTGTGACCTCTGTCCATGCTCCCTTCTCTGCTGGCTTAAGAGTCTGTTCTCCATGTGTCTATTTCTTTGATGACTTTCTACTTTTTAAGAAAGGAGCATCTTTTCAATAAACCTTCAAAAATAAAGGAAGATACAAAAACTAAGTACAAATTACCTGAAACTCAGCACCCTTTTGTAACCATTGTCAGCCCTTTGGTGAATGTCCTTCCAGATATCTCCCTGTACCTGTGTACCCAGATAGATACATGTATAGATAAGAGTGATCAAATATAAATGCTGTTCTATACTGTGTATTTTTCACCAAATAATATATCTTGTGGACTTCTATGTCAATGAATATATATAAACATCTTATTTCATATCTCTGTGTGATGTTACTTTTAGAAAGATAAAGAAAAATGAAACTAAATATAGAAGCTATAAGTGGGGGTCATACTAGGAGGATGGGTTTTTATCAACCTCATTTATAGGAAAGGAGAAAGGAAACTGAAATGGACTGAGTATCTCCCATACAACCCCTTAACACAACTGACCTATCTCCTAGGTCATAAAGCCAACTCCTGCACCCATGAGTTAATAATGTTCCAATGTTTTCTTCTTGAATATATCATGAGACATCAGATGGGGAACAGCAGGGACAAAAATTGAAAATGGGTATTCCAGAGGCTCCATTCCTGTTTGTATTGGGAAAGGACAACTACTCCTGCCCCATCTCTTGACCTCAGATTAGAGGGTGATAAAAGATGACATGTGACCTCTATCCCCGAGGGTCCCAACTTTCTTGTAGGTACAGTAGTCTCTATCCTCACAAAGAGGTCAAGACTGGCAAGGTGCAGGGAGGAATGATTTCATTTAAGGCAGGGAGTGGAGTGAAATGAATGCAGACCTGAGGACCTGAGGGAGTTTGCCTGGGAGGAAAGAGGGGGCCCCTGGGCTGACGAGACAGGGTGTGCAGCAGCCAGAGCTGGCACCTCAGGGAAAGGAGCACAGAGCTATGTAGGTGGAGGACAGAAGGACAGGGGGAGAGGGGAAGGGGTATGATGGCCAGGCTGGTGGGCTCCCATCTACAGTGACAGGGACAGGAGGCCTGGCAGAAACTGCAGACCCACAGGTTTCACACAGAACCCTGGGCTATGTGGTGGGAGGAGTGGAGGTTGGGACTCTAATTAGGCTAGCAGACCGATGGGGGACAAAAGGGTCTAGGCTGAGTCCCCCAGGGAGGGGTAGAAGTCACACACTGCAAGGAGCCCAATGCAGCCTTCCCAGGGCTGCCAGGCCCAGAATCTGCCTTGGAGTGCTCTCCTTCCAGAATCACCCCCAACTCTGCTCTTCCCTGGTCCCTTTCTCTTGCTTCATCCACATCCCCATAATCCCATTCCTATCCCCACTGCTCCATCCATATCCCCACAATCTCATTCCTATCCTCACTGTTCCATCCATGTCCCCACAATCTCATTCCTATCACCCTGCTCCATCCATATCCCCACAATCACATTCCTATCCCCTCTGCTCAATCCATGTCCTCACAGTCTCATTCATACCCGCCCTGCTCCATTCATATCCCTACAATCCCATTCAGTTCCCTCCTGCTCCATGCATATCCTCACAATCTCATTCAGATCCTTCCTGCTCCATCTGTATCCTCAGTCTCATTCCTATCCCCCTGTTCCACCCATATCCCCACAATCTCATTCAGATCCCCCCTACTCCATGCATATCCTCACAGTCTCATTCAGATCCTTCCTGCTCCACCTGTATCCTCAGTCTCATTCCTATCCCCCCGCTCCATCCATATCCCCACAGTCTCATTCAGATCCCCCCTCCTTCATCCATATCCCCGCGATCTCATTCAGATCCCCCCTGCCCCATCCATATCCCCACAATCTCATTCATATCCCCCCTGTTCCATCCATATCCCTACAGTCTCATTCACATCCCCCTGCTTCATCCATATCCCCGCAATCTCATTCCTATCCCCCTTGCTCCATCCATTTTCTCACAATTGCACTTTACCACCACTCCCCTTCCCTGGAGCCACACTCACCTCTTGGTGGGGGGAGATGGAGGCTCAGCCTCATGTGCTCTGCCCATCACCACCTCCCCCTCCTCCACATTCCATGATGGCCTTAAGCCTCAGCCTCCGTAATGCTCATGTCCAGTAGACTGGGAGGGCCCCTCTGCCTCTGACCTTTTAGCTGAGAACTGAGCAGGAGTAAAGGTTCAAGAGACCCACTTTTTGCATCCATCTGGGGCACCTCTGGCCCCTGGCAGCCACCTCCATCTCACCACAGGCGAAGAGGAACCCACCACCCAGGCAGGAGGCAGCTTCATCAAGCCCCCAAAGCCACAGGGTCCCCCAACACTACCTGGCTCTTACAGCCCCTTATTCCTTCCTACCTCTCCTGCAATCTATCCTTGGAGGGGATTTGCCCACTCATCTCTCCAAGATTAGAATATAGTTCCACTTCCTGCTCACCTTTTCTCAAATTCAATCTATAAATGCTATTGAATGATTTACCTAGATATGCTGTCATGATTTCTTTCTGAAACCAGGTAGAGTGAAAAGAGGAGTAAATGCTACACCTACCCCCACCCTCCTTTTCACTGGAATTAGCTTGGAGGTTCAAGATCATTACTTTGAAACCCTGCTCTGTAATTCATCCCCTTTCCTTCCCCCCTCATCCTGTCCTCTGTTGTGTAAACCTGAAACTGTCTAAATTTTTACTTCACCAAAATGATGCAAAAGTGATACTTTTTATTTCATTTTGTGTCACACTGGCTTTCCTTTATTCAAGAAGTATGTATTTTGCCCAACTGGAAGACATAGAAGACTTGGAGTGATCACAGGGTTAAGTGAAAGAAGGCTTTTAGAAAATTTTGTGTTCAATACCCTTCATTTATAATTATTGTTTTTTCCTTTCCTTTCTCCCTTCATTCTCATTAGTCGCTAAGAGATGAAAATTGCTCTTTTGTCTTGTCAGGAGACACCAGCCTTTGAATGACCTCCTTGTGCATTATCTCCCTCCTTCTTGATACTATTTTCCCTTGTTTCCATGACATCATCTCACGGTTTCCCTCTCCCAGATCTTTTTGGTGCCTACTTCTCAGTCTCTTTTGCTGAATATTCTTTCCCTTCCTGATCCTTCCGCAATAGCAATAAAAATTTAAATCACTGCAAGTGCGATTTATTCCAAGCTTATTACATGCCAGGCACCCAGTGCCAAACCTTTAAAACGCATTATTAGCTTTTCATAGCAACTCCCTCAAGATAAGTATTACTTTCTATTTCTAATTTGCTACTAATTTAATTACTATTAATTGACACATATTTCAGATGATGAAACAGGCCGGAAAGTTAGAAAACATACTTAGGATCATGTAGTTATTTAGTGGTACAGTCAAGGATAAGACACTGGACTGACTGACCCCAAAGTCTGTGTTCCTTACTTGAGTTAGCCCTCATGTGCACAGGACCCTATGAGGTTGGTGTTATTATTATATAGAGATGATACGTGAGGAAAACAAGGTCAACAGACATAATTAGCCAAACGTCACAGCAGCAAGTGGCTTGTGCGCCATACACAAGGATGCAGCCTTTAAAGAATACTTGTTTTGACACAGGCTTTTCCCACCTTTCTTTCACATTCTCTCCTTGCTGCAGCTGTCCCTCCTGCTGCCTGGCAACCATCCTCTCTCCCTTCAGAGTTGCATTATCACATTCAGTTCAGGTATCAAGTTTCCAGTCTATGCTTTTGGTGCAAATGGTTTTGAATTTGAAGTATGCAAGAGGAGACAGCTGCAACAGTGAGTGGAGGAGAGATAAATTGTTCAATTTGTGGTGCTGGGGAGAACTTCATTACCTGATTGGAAAAAAGGCCAGTTTCCTTTCTCCCATGACACTAAATATGAATCCCAGACACATTTGAGAAGTAAATGTAGATTTTATGCAATTATGTACTAATCATATATTTTTTCATATATTTTTAATCATATATTTTGTTGTTATAAAATGAATAAAAGGAATCAAATGTTCAAAAGCAACCCCTTTGAAAGCTGCAACACAATACATGTTAAATCTCTGGGTTGGAGAGAACTTTCTATAGTTAAGACTAATGAAAGAAAGTATAAAGGAAAAGATCGATAATTCAGAAGACAGCATTAACAAAAATACCAACAGTAAGCTGAGAAACACTGGCAACAAATATGATGGACAGGGGGCAGGGTTGGCAACAAATAAGAGAAGCAATAATAACAACAAATCTGTATTGTGTTTAGACAGTTAACATTTATTAAGGTCTTACAAAGTGCCAGGCATATTCTACAAGCTCTACATGGCTTTATCCTTCATCGCATTCTTACAACAAGCCCTGAGATAAATCTTATTTTAAAATTTCCACATTCTAAAACACTCTAACGGGGGGGGGGGCGGTTGGGGCGGAGGGAAGTGCATAAAATATAAATTTACAACTTAACAAATTATTATAGAGCAAATTACCATAAAGATCAAGAAACAGAACACACCAGAACTCCAGAAATTCCTGTAAGTCTTTGCCCAATCACAACCTCTTTCCTCTCTCCCAAACCAAACCAAACCAAACCAAACACTCTCATGACAGTTTTGGCTATTGCTTTCTTACTTTTCTTTATAGCTTTACCACTCAAATATAGATGCCCAAACACTATTGTTTCTTGAACTTTATGTAAATAGAACCATAATGCATATACCCTTCTGTATCCAGCTCATTGCCCTTACAATTATGCTTCTGAGATTCAACCTGGTTGCATGTGGCATTGGTTCATCATTCCCAGTATTGTGTTACAGCTTTCCATTCTATGACTTTACAAGAATTTATCCTTTTACTGTCAATGGACATTTGGGCTGTTTCCAGTTTGGGACAATTATGAAAACTGTTGCTAAGAACATATTTTTAATGTTTCCTGGTACATATGTGCACACACAACGTATATATGTAGGAGAGGAATTGCTGGCTCATAGATTATGTATATTTTCAACTTCACTAGACACCACCAAACTGTATACCAAAGTTGTACCAATTCCCACTTCCACCATCAGTGTTTGAGAGTTCCTGTTGCTCCACATTCTCACAAACACTTGACACTGTCAACAAAGCTTCATAACTTTTGCTTTAGGTTTTGTATGTCTATTATTACATTTCGTTCAAGGTAATTGTGTATGCTACTATAAATGAAATATTGGTTTAAATTTCATTTTCTAAGTGCTTATTGATGGTGTATAGAAATATAACTGGTATTTTGATGTTGATATTGTATACTGACTTTGCTAGTCTCTCTTAATAATTTTAATCTGTAGCTTCCTTAGAATTTTTCTGCATACACAAGCACATCATCTGTGAATGATGGCAGTTTTACTTCTTCTTTACCAATCCATATACATTTCTTTTTCTTACCTTACTGCATTGACTGGGACCTAGAGTACAAGAAGTAGTGAGAAGAGACATTCTTGTCTTATTCCTGAACTCAAGGGGACCACTTTGAACAATTCAACGTTAAGTGGATGCTTGCTGCAGGTTTTTAGTAAATACCACTTATCAGTTTAAAAATGTTTCTTTCCATTCCTAATTTACCATATGTTTTTAAAATAATCAATGGATGCTGAATTTTATGAAATGCTTTTTCTGTATCTATTAAGATTATCATATGCTTCTTTCTCATTTATTAGGTAATGTGCTAAATTACATTATTTGTGTTTCTAATAGTAAACCAACCAGGCATTCCTGGAATAAACAAGATTTTGTCCTGATTTATTACAATTGTTATATATTGCTGGATTCAATTTGCTAATATTTTGTTTAGGATTTTTAGATCTATGTCTGTAAGAGAGAGTCACCTATAATTTTCCTCTCTGTATAATGTCTTTGTGAGATTTTGGTATCAAAGTTTTGCTGGTCTCCTAAAACTAGTTGAGGAATACAATTCTCCTTTGGCTTTCTTCATTTAAAAACCAGGCAACTGAGGCCCAAGGTGTTTAGATTATTTTTCATAACTGCATTAAATCCAATTATTTACTTGTATCCATGATTTATTAAGCCAGCCTCTTTAGAGCTAGTCATTACCTTGTTTCCATTGTTTCACTGTTATAAACCCACTGAGAACAGCATCCTTATTCACATACAGGTTTGTACATGTGAACAATTATTTCCTGAGGATACATTCCTAGAGGTGATGTTGCTGGAACAAGCACTATGTTTCACAGGAACCAGAGCAGAAAGAGAGGTGGCCTGTGGCACATCCTACTTTAGTAGCTCTGGCTCACATTCAGGGCCCTTCCTCATCTCTTAACTTGCTGGGAATACCCTTTAACTCTGAGCTACTAGAGACTTTAATACTTAAAAATATTTAAAGGTCAATTCAGCTCTAAGAAACTCTCCAAATTAAGTTTTCAAATGATTTGGCAGGAGGAGGGGGTTGTTTTTAACATTTTCAATGGAACTTTCCAAACCCACATGAATTATAGAAAATGAATGATGAATCCCCATGTACCCATCACTCACCTTCAAGAATTATCAATATGTTGCATAACTTGTCTCATCTATAGTCCCCCACATTTTGATGAAGTATTTTAAAGCAATTACTAGATATCACATCAAATGGTATGATTCATATATATGTGTGTGTGTGTGTATATGTATGTGTATGTGTATATATATATACACACATATAGACACAGAGAGAGAGAGAGAGAGAGAGAGAGAGAGAGAGAGAGAGATGGCAATCGTACTCTGTTTCCCAGGCTGGTCTCAAATTCCTGGCCTCAAGTGATCCTCCCGCCTTGGTCTCCCAAAGTGTTGGGATTACAGGTGTGAACCACCATCCCTGGCCTGATTCTTCTGTATTCTACCCATGGTTCTACCTCCCCTTTTTGTTCCAGAATTTTTATTGGGGTAAAAGTTACAAAAAATTCACCATTTTGACCATTTTAAAGTGTACAATTCAGTGGCATTTAGTACACATTCCAAATATTTTTTATTTGTACATTTCTTATATTCTGAGTCCATTTTTCCAGAATTTTATTAGTTTTTTGTACAAATTTAGATGTCTCCTGATTTCTTTTTTTCTTTTTTTTTTTTTTGAGATGGAGTCTCGCTCTGTCACCCAGGCTGGAATGCAGTGGTGGGATTTCTTCTCAGCAGATGCAGACACTTCTCTGAAGACCAACAGCAGAACTGAAGTCTCAGGATGGGTAAAAGCTTCTGTAAACATCCAGATCCACAGCCCCAACCACTTTCCCTTCACCCTGGCTGATTACCACATCTTGAGGCAATCAACTACTAAAAGGCTGCTCAAACTCCCTTTTTCTGTAATGAGACTACTTCACCCCCCTTTTTATTTGGCTACTCTAAATTCTCCTTTTATAGGAATACAAGAGCCCTCAATGACTTCTTGAGGAAAAAGAAGATAATCACAAATTCAGTTTCAACAAGCAGGACATTTTGCTATACTGTACCAACTAAGCCATGTTCCTCAATCCAGCTTTTGGGAGTTTGAGAGGAAATACCTCTCAGAGCAGGGAGTCAAGGAGATATATTTGTATTCCAATCTGAAAACTGTACTTTGTATAAAGGTGGCTGGTCAGGTTGCTTGTGGAGGGGTTGGGTGGTTGGACAAGAAGAGGGATGTGATTTGGGCATTGCTGAACCTTTGGCTCCTTATCCTCACAGGAGGAAAGGAACTTGGGCAAAGTAGTTAACTTCTCCACTTCAGCTTCCTGATCAGTAAAACGGAGACAATAACAGGAAGTCCCTGACAGGGTTGTGGTGAGAATTAAATGAAGGAACACTTGAGAAGTCTTTAAAAGAGCGCCTGGTGCACTGTAAGTACTGTGCCACAGAATGCCATCATAATGACACCAATCGCTTCTCTCCAAACTCTCTGAGCACCCTTGTAGATGGATTACCTAAACCATCCCTTCCAGACCCTTCACATAGGATGTCATTAAAGGCAGTAAAGCTACTCTCTCTCGTGTGCAGGGGAAAAGAATATAATCCCTTTATAAGCTAACCAAATAAATTCTCTCAGAGCACGAACTGCCCTTGCATGAAGAACATACCTCCGGGGATGCTTGCTTAGTTGGGGAGGTGAGTGAGGCTCTCTGGACCTAGCTGAGATGGCCCGGATCTAAAGGAAAAGAGCAGCTCAAATTCTCCACAGAATAACTTAGAAACTTTGAAGGATGGGAGCTGGTAAGCCAAAGAGGTGAGGGAGCTCTAGGGTCAGGCAGGAAGCTCAATGGAAGAGAAATTTGAGATAAATTGTTCTAATATTCTTCTGTGTAGTTTGCTGATTTGTTGATTTTTTTTTCCTTTTTTTTCCTTTTTTTAAATTATACTTTAAGTTCTGGGATACATGTGCAGAATGTGCAGGTTACATAGGTATACACATGCCATGGTGGTTTGCTGCATCCATCAACCTGTCATCTGCATTAGGTATTTCTGCTAATGCTATCCCTCCCCTAGCCCCCCACCCCACAACACGCCCCACTGTGTGATGTTCCCCTCCCTGTGTCCATGTGTTCTCATTGTTCAACTCCCACTTATAGGTGAGAATGTGCAGTGTTTGGTTATTCTGTTCCTGTGTTAGTTTGCTGATAACGATGGTTTCCAGCTTCATCCATGTCCCTGCAAAGGACATGAACTCATCTTTTTTTATATCTGTATAGTATTCCATGGTGTATATGTGCCACATTTTCCTTATCCAGTCTATCATTGATGGGCATTTGGGTTGGTTCCAAGACTTTGCTATCATGAATAGTGCTGCAATAAACATATATGTGCATGTGTCTTTATAGTAGAATGATTTATAATCCTTTGGGTACATACACAGTAATGGGATTGCTAGGTCAAATGGTATTTCTGGTTCTAGATCCTTGAGGAATTGCCACACTGTCTTCCACAATGGTTACACTAATTTACACTCCCACCAACAGTGTAAAAGTGTTCCTATTTCTCCACAGCCTCGCCAGCATATGTTGTTTCCTGACTTTTTAATGATCGCCATTCTACCTGGCATGAGATGGTATTTCATTGTAGTTTTGATTTGTATTTCTCTAATGACCAGTGATGATGAGCGTTTTTTCATGTTTGTTGGCCGCATAAATGTCTTCTTTTGAGAAGTGTCTGTTCATATCCTTTGCCTACTTTTTGATGGGGTTGTTTTTCTCTTGTAAATTGGTTAATGTTTTACTGGTTAGCCTTTCAAAACAATTTCTGGCCAGGCACAGTGGCTCATGCCTGTAATCCCAACACTTTGGGAGGCTCCGGAGGATTGCTGAAGCCAAGAGTTCGAGACCAACCTGGGCAACCCAGCAAGACCCCATCTCTACAAAAAATAAAAATGAAAAAATCAGCCAGGCATAGTGGCACATGCCTGTAGTCCTAGCTGCTTGGGGAACTGAGGCAGGAGGATCATTTGAGCCCAGGAAGTTGAGGCTGCAGTGAGCTATGATCATGCCACTACACTCCAGCCTGGGTGACAAAGCAAGACCCTGTCTCAAAATAAAAATAAATTCAATTAAAAAATTTATTGTAACATTGTTTAGTGTAGTACATGCTCAGCTAAAAAGAAATAACTTTTTTTTCTTTCTTTTCTTTTTTTTTTTTTTTTTTTGAGACAAAGTCTCATTGTCGCCCAGGCTGGAGTGCAGTGGCATGATCTTGGCTCACTGCAACCTCCACCTCCTGGTTTCAAGAGATTCTATTGCCTCAGTCTCCCTAGTAGCTGGGATTACAGGCACACACCACCATGCCCAGCTAATGTTTATATTTTTAGTAGAGAAGGGGTTTCGCCATGTTGGCCAGGCTGGTCTCAAAACTCCTGACCTCAAGTGATCTGCCCGCCTCGGCCTCCCAAAGTGCTGGAATTACAGGTGTGAGTCACCACGCCCAGCCCAAAAAACACCTTTCACAGAAAGGGGAAAAAGTAGAAGTGAAAGTTCCCCAGCTCCCCACAGTCTGGTCTGGGGTGTGTTCTTCCAGATGATGCTTTTACACAAACACAAACATATCTATTCTTGTTCTTTTTCTATAAAAGTTGGGTCATAGCAGGTACATGGTTCTGAGACTCTATTTCGTATTGCCTGCTGTGCTAAAATAAACCCTCTCCACTGTCCCAAACCTTCAGCAACATCCTGCTACTTGCCTTGTGCTGTTTATGCTCTTTGGACCAGCTGCTTGAGAGTTTTCTCTCAGTGAAAGGAAGAAATTATAGTTTCACCTCACTACAATCATATGGTACTAACAGCTACTGCTTATGGTACCCCTGCTGTGTCTGGCAGTCTCTTTGGTGCTTTACTTGAATTCTCATACCCATTCCTCACAACAACCCCTTGGAAGTCGGTCCCACTATTATCCTATGTGGGTTCACAGATGAAAATTCAAGGCTCAAAAGGTAATGAGTGGGAAATTAAGGAGAAAAGCACATATGCTGGAGGCAGGACTTGGGCATTCAGCATCTCCTTAAATCTTTACAATGACCTTATGAGGGAGCTTTCACCCCAAATGAGGACACTGAGGCTGCAGAGTTCACAGAGCAAGCAGCATTCCTGTTCTCTGCCAGGATGAAGCCACTGAGAGTTCATAAGTACATCCGTCCCTTTCCGTAAAACTTGATGAAAGAAAGCTAGCAAAGATCTGAAAACATAGCGGTACACACAGTGCTCAGTGATTGTAAAACTCAATATAATAAAGATGTCAATCTTCCCCAAAGTTATCTATAGATTTAACCTGATTACTATCAAAATCCCAAAGGGATTTTTCACAGATATACACAAGTTGGCCCAGCATGGTGGCTCATGCCTGTAATCCCAGCACTTTGGGAGGTTGAGGCGAGAGGATCACTTGGGGCCAGGAGTTTGAGACCAACCTAGGCAACATTACGAGACCCAGCCTCTACAAAAAATAAAATAAAATAAAAATTAGCCAGGTGTGGTGGCACATGCCTTCAGTCTTAGCTACTTGGGAGGCTGAGGTGGGAGGATCATTTTAGCCCAAGAGTTTGAGGCTGCAGTGAGCTACAATCACGTCACTGCACTCCAGTCTGGGCAAAAGCACTTGTTAGGGGGAGATAGAAGAGGAAAAGAAACTCTCAAAACTCAACAGTAAAAAAGACATAAAGATTCCATTAAAAGGCTTGGCACAGTGGCTCACACCTGTATTCCCAGCACTTTGGGATGCTGAGTTGAGAGGATCACTTGAGGCCAGGGGTTTGAGACAAGCCTGGGCAACATAGTGACACCCTATCTCTAAAAAAAATTAAAACATTAGTCAGGTATGATGGTGCACATCTGTGGTCCTGGGTACTCAGGAGGCTGAGGCAGGAGGATCACTTGAGTCCATGTCAAAGTTTCAGTGAGACATGATTGCACCACTGTACTCAATCCGGGTGACAGAGTGAGACCCTGTCTCCAAAAAAAAAGTAAAAAATAGATTCCATTAGAAAATGAGCAATATATGAACAGAATTTCACCAAAAAGAATACGCAGATGGCAAAAAACATGTTCAACATCATTAGTCACTAAGAAATGCAAATTAAAACCACAATAAGCTAAGGTATCATTGTACACCTATACGAATGGCTAAAATAAAAAACAGTAATACCAAATGTTCACAAGGATGCGGAAAAAATGAATCTCTCATACAATGATGTTAGGAGTATAAAATGGTAAGGCTCTGGAAATCATTCTGGCAATTTCCTATGAGACTAAACGTGTACTTATCATATGACCCTGCAAGTGCACTCTTGGGCATTTATCCGAGAGAAATGAAAACTTATAGTCACACAAAAACCTGCATGCTGATGTTCACAGCAGCTTTATCTGTAATTGCAAAACCAGGAAACAACTCAAATGTCCATCAAGTAGTAATTGGATAAAGAAATTCCGGTCTGTCCACCCAAGGGAATACTATTGAGCTGGAACAAACTACTGATACACACAACAACCCAGATGCAACTCAAAAGGATTACATTTGGTGAAGAACGTCAATCCCAAAAGACTACATAGTATAGGACTCTATTTATGTAACATTCTTGAAATTAGAAAATTTTAGAGATACAGAACAGATTAATCATTGCCAGGGAGCAAGGATGGGGCAGAGTGGGTATGATTATGAAGGGGAAGCACAAGGGAGGTCATTGAATAGTTTTATATCATGACTGTGGTGGTTGTTAAACCTATACATGGGATAAGACCACACAGAAAAACACACGCACATACAAATGCATGTAAAATGGTGAAAATTAGGTCTATATTCTAGTTAACAATCTTGTAATAATTTCCTGAATTTGATATTGTACTATAATAACATAAGGTGCCACCATTAGAGGAAGCATGGTTTCAGGTACATGGGACTCTATGTACTTTTGCAACTTCCTTGTGACTCTATAATTATTTTAAAATAATTTTTTAAAATAACTAGTGTGGGGCCGGGTGCGGTGGCTCATGCCTATAATCCCAGCACTTTAGGAGGCCAAAGTGGGCAGATCATTTCAGGTCAGGAGTTCGAGACCAGCCTGGCCAATATGATGAAACTGAGTATCTAATAAAAATACAAAAATTAGTTGGGCATAGTGGCACATGCCTGTAATCGCAGCTACTCGGGAGGCTGAAGCACAAGAATGGCTTGAACTGGTGAGGTGGAGGTTGCAGTGAGCCGAGATCATGCCACTGCACTCCAGGCTTGGTGATAGAGCTAGACTCTGTCTCAAAAAAAAAACAAAAAACAAAAAAACTAGTGTGGGATTCCAGGGTGGCAGAAAGTAGCCTTAGCGAATTTCTTTGCTAGACTTGTTTTTCCTGTGTTAGCTGTCTTCTATGCACAGCTGGGGTAGTTTAAAAATTCCTCCTCCTTTCGACAAGTTTTACAAACAGTGCTAAAAAGAAGTGTATCAGTGCTTCTTTGTAAAAAGCATTATTATGTTTTCTTAAGTGAGTTATTTTAATATTTACAAATAAAAATTATATACACATGGTGAAAATATTAGTACTTTTAGACCCTAAAGAGCTTTTGCTAATGTAGGTTACAGAGCTATCAATATTTATTATATTAGAAATCAAAAGTGCAAATTTTTAAAATATGTATTAATGCATTTAAAATAATAAATCCACTGATTATTGTACATAAAATGTTATTAAAATAATTGCATTTTCATAAACAAAGATTTTAGGAATGTTTTACATTTCTGAAAATCTCTTAAATGTCTGCCTCAGTACAAGACAGCTAGATTCTCGTATTTGCTTCTGCATTTAATGTTGTAACATGCTGTTTTGGATAAATCATATGAAGACAAATCCAACCTCATGGAGATATGTAGTTGGAAAAAGGATTTCCCAGTCACTTGAAAGGGTCTCAGTCTCAGGTGTCTCCAGGACTCCTCACACCACACTTTAAGAACCAATATGTTAGAGAGACGTATTGAAACATTTTCAGATAAAAAAAGTCAGCAATTTGCATTAAAGTACTCCAAAACACACACACACATACACAGACACACACACACACACCCCCCCACGTACATATAGTTGATTCATTATTTGTGGCAGTTATATTCTATAAAGTCACCTTAACCAATGAATTACCAAATACCAAGCCACTGCTCCTAGTAGAAATACAGGTTTAGGTTCCTGGGAGCCTCTCATTGCATTCCTTAAAATGATCAATACACACAACCTTGTTTTATGTATGCTTCTGTCTAAAGACACCCTCTTTAATATATATTTCTTAAAATAATACATTATATGCAGTATTTTATAGTAAACCACTAGCCAAGAAGGGTTTAACATTTTCCTGATCCTGGGTTAACATAACCATAAATTTCTTTGGTTTTCAAAAGCCTCACAACCATGCTGTCCACTATGCTTTTTCTAATCAGTAGTTATCTCATGAATCTACAAACTTTGCTGCTTTTCCATTTATTCCATAGCTTCATCACACACTAAAGATGTTACTTTAGCACCATACAGAGTGTCTTCACACATAGATTAGCAAATTTCCTATTCCTTTTTCTGGATGTACTGTGTTGCTGATTTATTAACATTGAACTCACAGCAGACAGCGTTATAAATCATGCCTAATGGCAGCCTATCTAACACATGTATTTTCCCCTATAGGGAACATCACTGCCTTCTGGCTCTTAGAAACACTAGACGGTACTTCAGCACTATGATTGGGGGCCATTTTAAACAGTGAAATCACCAACAAAAGCCATAAAAATATCACTAAATCAACTATGAAAAGAACACTTACTTACAGTATGAGAGCAGAAACAAGAACATCGCCTTTTCTAACCTCAGCTGGGAATACTGAGTGCCTGACAACTAAATTGTTTTGCCACTCTGTGCAGGTCTACGAATGACTATTGAAAGCACTGCAAGTATCGATTTGGGGTTACAGATAAGTTTGAAGTAAGTGAACTTGCAAATGTGCAATCTGTGAATAATAAGAATCAACTTTTTATATATGTATATATATATAACTATATTTATATATATAAGAATCAACTATATATATAACTATATATATGTAGTTTTATTTATATATATAAAACTACAGACACATATATATATCCACACAAATATGTGTGTGTGTGCCATTCAAATGATCAGCAGAAATTGTAATTGTTGAAGCTGGATGATAGGTATATGGGGATTCATTTCACTAGTCTAATTTTGTGTATGTTTGCAATTTTCCATAAGATAAAGTTTTGTAAAGTGGTTTATTTTGGACTGCATTGCATTTCCACTTTCTTTAATTCCTTACCAGCATGCAGAAGTCTGCAGCTGTCAAAGGTGAAGTTCAAGTGACATTTTGGGACAAACTGCCATCCACCACCAACCCAACCTACCACACATCCTCCTGGGGGGTACTAATCCAGTACGCACTCCCTGCTATAACAGGGACAGTGACAGGCAGAATTGTAACATCAATAGCTCTTTCTCTTGGAGAGAACCTCTGGGTCAGAGGCAATGGAACCCTGTATTATTTTGAGAGCCCACTGAGCCCAGACCAGCTGACTCTGTGGAAGTGTGGTTTTAACGTGCATGTATGGCTTTAGCAGAAGGTAACTTGGATTCTGGTCCAAGGGTGTGGATTCCAATCACTTAACTCCAGCCTGGGTTGAGTCGGCAGTCTAGAGAAAGGGCCTCAGTCAAACAATCCTTAGGAGATCCAGTACTGTCCAACTAACCTTCATATATTCTCTCCACTCTAGTACATGGATATGCTTGACATTTTTAAAGAACAGGAAGCAGGCAGACACTTCCTATTTTACAAGGTGAAGCATCCCACTATCCTTGTATGCAAGATCAGTCCCTCCAGCAGAGTTCTGCATCTCATCCTTTCCCTTACCTTCTCATAAACCTCATGCATCAGCCATCTCCTCTCTCTTCCCCATCTTCAACATTCTCTTTCTCCTAACTCTTCCCCATCAGCATATGCACACTCCCAAGTCTCTGTCATCTTCATAAAAATTCTCCCTCGATCTTATGTGACCCTCCCACTACATCAGATCTTTCCAAGTTTAACGGAAATATAACGTGCATGTATGGTTTCCACTACTTCAATGCCCAATGTTCCAGTTATATTCTGCTGTATAATAAACCACCCCAAAACTTGGGGCTTAAAACAATAATCATTTAATTATACTCACAACTGTGTGGGTGAGGAATGTGGGCAAAGCTCACTAGATAATTCTGCTGTCCCATGTGCCATCTACTGAGGTCACTCAGTGGTATCCAGCTGGCTGGCTAGGTTGTTTTGGAGGGACCAAGATGACTTCCTTTATATGTGTGGCGCATTGGTGGGGATAACTGGAAAGCTGGGCTCAGCTGGGCTGTGCGCTCTCTCTCCATGTTGTCTCTGGACCTCTCCATTTGGTTTCTCCAGCAGGGCAGTCAGACTTCTTACATGGTTCCTGAGGGATCCAAAAGACCAAGGCAAAAGTTACAGGATTCTTAAAACCTATCCTTGGCAGTCAAGCAGCATTAATTCCCTGCATTCTTTCAGTTAAACTTTTGTACAGGGCCCACCAGATTCAACAGTAGAGGGACTACACAGAGGTACAGTTACTTGGAGGCTTGGTTGATAGGAGTCACATGTTACAGACTACCGCCCCCATGTACTCCTCAAACCGCTGCATTCCCCATCACTCCACTGAAATTGTAATCTTTGAGGTAAAGACAGATGTCTTAGTTGTTAAATCCAATAGATGCCTGTCAGTACTTGTTTTGCTTGTTTTTTTGTTTTTATTTGTTTTTTTTGTTTGTTTTTTGTTTTTTGTTTTTGGAATTGGACCCTATTGACCACTAAATTCCTTCTTGAAATTCTCCTCCCCTAGCTTCTGTATATCACCTTTCCTTGTCTTTTCCTCAGTCTCCTAAAGTGACTTATTTCTTAGGCTCTCCCCTTATCTACTGGGCTTTGCTATCAGTTCTCTTCTCACTCTGCATATGCTACCTAGTTATATCAACTACACCTATAGCCTCATCTATCACTTAACTACTGGTGGTTCCTCAATATATATCTCCATCCCAGACTTCTCTCCAGTGATCCAGAATCTCATGTACTCACCTAGATGTCCAGCGGGTACTTCAAACAGCCAAAGTTTAATTCATCTTCCTTACACATGCTCTCTTCCTTGTCTTTTCTCTCCTGTATTTACCACCCGCCTAGATGCCCAAGGCTGAAACTTGGAAGTCATCCTTAACTCTACCATCTCTCCTATTATACTGAATACAGTTTGTCACTGATCCCCAACCATTCAGCTTGCTAAAAAGCTTGTCAATTTATCTATTCCTCTCCATCCTAAATACTAGGTCTCTGGCAGAGGACTAGATAGGGTCTCAGTTCATCATTCTGATCTGTAAACCATATAGAAATTAACATTTACTATAATAAACTCAAACACCTTTTTTTATAAAGCAGAGGTGATCTAGAGATATCAGGACAAGAGATATTTAATGAGTTAAACTCCACATGGGGAGAAGCACTCAAGTTGGTAGCAATGGGATGTTGCCTTTCGGTAACCTCTAGGGTGAGGTTACTTCAGTTCCTGGGAAGCCCCAAGTGGGGGCTTATTGGCTAATCAAGCTCCTTATACCCCTGAGCATGCCATCCTGAAACATCATCGCATTTAGTGTGATTATAAAAACTGCCTTAATTAAGCCTCATCATCTGGATGTCACATCTAGATTGTGTGTACAATTTCTTAATACATTGCCAGCACATCGTGGCTAACACACCACAGGTTATATCACAGTGACCAGACAGATTCTGGCTTCTAGTAAATGACCAAATAGCTCCTATCAAACCCATCCTCCTTCAGATGTAACAACTATACACTCTGGACAATTTGTTTTTTAATTACATGCAAGTATTGACAAGCAACCCAAGGCAGGCAGAAACTGGAGGACGATCTACATTTAAAAGAAGGGATCAAAACTAGATGAGATTCCCATTTTTAAGACTTTGAACCACAGGGTAGGCCCCAATCAGTTCCCTGATGGGTGAACCTTACTGACTTGAAGACAAGAGGACAGAGTTCAGAGTTTCCACAGCAGCTGAAAATTGTGGGGATAAAATCTTGGAATGGAGACAACCAGATAGGCAGGGTCCTGAATTCTGTGTATAAACTCTACCCAAATCTCTGGCCGACCTCTGAATTACGCACTCATGGGACAGTCTCCAAACAGTCTGTATAAGACTAAAAGAACTGACTAGAGACTTCAGTTGCTGCCTGCCACAAGGGAGACAGAGCATGGAATTCGAGTTTAGTCACGTTAAATGCTGCTAAAACAAAAATGTCAATATTTTTCAGAGGGATATAATGGAATCCAGTTTCTCTAGAACATGTCCTCTGCAATATCCAGGAGACAAGTCAAAATGACTGAACATTGTTTGAGGAAAGTCAAAATGATTGAACATGTTTCCTATGGGAAACAGGAAAATGTAACCTATACCAAAGAAAAAAGGCAATCAATGAAGACTGACCCTGAGATGACTGACATGTTAGAATTAGCAGACAGGAATTTTTAACCAGCTATTATAATGATTCCCAAGAACACAGAGGAAAATATGCTCGTAATCAATAGTGACCAGCTGTACTGCAACCATGTAAAGATGAGCAGCCTATAGAGGTGGGTGGCTGGTTCACAGTCTAGAAGATAGAAGAGACTGGGAGTGACAAGCCTGGCCAGGACCTACAGTACCCACTAACACTATCTTAGTTCAGATTCTTACTGTTTTTCATGTAGACCATTAAAACAGTCTCAAAAATTGCCTCCCTGCTTCTGGTTACTATTTACTATGACTCCCCCCCCCCCAACACACACACAGAGACCCTAAACACATCTACAGCGATTCCAGAATTACCTATTTGAACACAGGTTTAATTAGGACTTTACTGATTCCAAGTAACAGAAACACCATTTGGGCCAAAGAGTTAATTTACTGGAAGTTTCACATAATCATAAGTAGATGAGCGTCAAGGACAAGTACAATCAGAGACTCAAACATGAACAGGAATCTTTCAATTGCTCATCCTGTAAGTTCACTTCATTCTCTGAAACAAGTTTCCTCCCCGTGGCTGTAAAATGGGCCACCAGCAGTTTCTGGCCACATAATCTCCTAGCTGTGCCACAAAACCAAGAGGCAATATTTTCCCTCAATTAAATTTTTAAAATTCGAAGAAAAACATTCTGATTGTCCTGACCTAGACCACATGCCACACCTCAACCAATCAAATCAACTGTGGCCATGGAGACAGGTACTGTGATTGGAAGCTCTCACGAGCACTGAATGGCTGGACAGGAGAGGAGCAGCGCACCAGAGTCACACAGGGGTTCATTTCCAGGGCAAAGGAAGGACTCTGGGAAAAGAAACTTTCAAATGATAAAGGTCTAACAGGTTTCCTGTGGTCACCACTTCAATTTGTGGCAATATCGTCCTCCATGCAAATGTCAGCGTCCTGGGATTTCTCTTACAGCAGAGACTTCTGTTGTTCCCCAATATCTGTTCTCCCCTTCCCCCTACCCAGTATTTTACTGCGTGAAACATAAATGCAATGACCAGAGTACAAGTGTCACATGGTGGAGACGATGGGACAGAAAGTCCATACGTTATTTTGGATGGCTAATAAGTCACAGCTGAACCTGATGCTAACTGACAACCTCCTCACTCCCCACATCTAATCAAGGAAAAACAACACTGAAGTTAAGAGTGTGGGTTACAGCCAAACCACCTGAGTTTGAATCTAGGCTCTGCCACTTACTAGTTCTGTTCAGCACATTACTTTATCTCTCTGTTCCTGCTTCCTTAGGCATAAAATGATGTTAATGTACCTCATAGGTTGGTTGTGAGAATTAAGATCATTCACGTAAGCACTTAGAACAGTGCTCAATGAGTATTAACTACCATTTTCAAGGCGTCTCAATTTTACCTACTAAAGATCTTGGAAGACAGTGTCTTCTTTCACAGCCCAAAAGTCACTTTACATCACTTCAATGAGCCATTGCCTCCTCCACAGCGTCCTCCACATTGCCTCAGCCTGAACTTTCTGAAACACCTTGATCTGACCATGTTACTCCTATTGGAAACCCCTCAATGATTCTTCCTTTCCTACAAAATAAAGCCTTAACTTCTTAGCCTGGTGACCAAGGTTCCTTGCATAAGGGCCCGAATGGCCTTTCTGGGCTCATCTCCAGCCACTCGTCCACGATGCCCCAAAGCCCAGTCACACTGAACTATTCTCTACCATCAACTTCCTACCTGCCTCTGAAGTACTAACAACTCCCGTGTTCCCTCCCTCCTTAACTCTTTCCTCTGTTGGCTGCTGTGGCACCACACCCTCCTGGTTTTCTTCCAATCGCCCTGGCTATTCTTTTTCCATCTTTCTCACAGGTTTCTCAGTCTTCAGCTCATCTGTGTCAAGGTTCCCAGGTTCCATCCTTAGCCCACTTCCTGTTTCACTGCATGTCCTGCCCCGGAGTGATGGCATCCCCTGGCAAGTTTCTAAGCTCCACCGACAGCCTCATGATCCCCAGATTTTCACTCCTAACCTTTCCTGAGTTTTTGTTTCAAATATCCTGATATATCACACCCCCTGAATAGACACCTCAACTTCAGCATGTCCAAAACCAAACTCACGTTCCCCACCCCAAACCCACTTCCCCTCTTTACTCTGAACCTGCTGCTGGCACCACCATCACCCAAGCCTGGAATTCTTCGATCTGCACATCTAAGAAATGACCAAATCCTAATTCATGTCCTCAATAACTCTCCAACCTGCCTTCTCTCTATACTCACTGCCACTGCTCTTGTTCTGGCCCAAATCCCCTCTAGCACAGACTCTGCCATAGTCACCTCCCTGCCTGCCTCCACTCACTCCTCCAATCCAATGGGCAACCTGTTACCCACCTCCAGCGAAAATCTCATCATGTCACTGCTCTGCTTGAAACTCTTCACTAGTTCCCACTGCTCCGTCAGACACAATTATTCTGTGCCTCATACTAGTTAAATATCTACTATTTACTGGAGCCTATGCTAAGTATGAGGAATGCTTGAAATGGCTGCTGCCTTTTAAGTAATTTACCATCTATCTGAGAAGACAGACATATAAATAACCACTAATAACATGATGTAATAAGTCCTGTGATAGACACACCAACAGAGTACTACAGGAGCACAAGACTTAGGGGTAGGAACCACATCTTCCTAATCTTTGTATCTCCAATATCTGATACCAAGTTTGATTAACTAGAGAATTTTATCTGAATACTGAAAGGATGTCCATCTCTGAGCCTCAGCTTCCCACTATATAAAATGGCTCACAACTCACATATCAAAGTATATAATTATGTATGTTACATATAACATACATACTATATACGTATATAATATGCATACATACGTATATAATATGCATAATATGCATGCATATTATATATGTATATATGTCTGATATAGTGCCAGAAGTCTCAAAATATGTCAGTTTTGCTTCTCCCCTCACCCCTTTAACTCCATCCATGGGAGGCATAGCAGAGGAAACAGCAGGTCAGTGAGGTAAGAATTAGAAGCCCAACAACTGAAGAACTGGAAACAGCATCATTTCTGTCCTCTGGTAATGACAGAGTGGCTGCAGCACCAGGCAGCTCCAAAACAGCCTTGGGCAGGAACAGCAGTGCTCCAATACCATCAGAACAAAGGGAAATAAATCACGACTTGAACTTTCGTGGACAGGAGAAAAAATCTGACGTGGACATAAACGTGGACTTCTAGATGGATAAGGGCTGCTCTTTTCCTCCACTACTTGAATCCTTCTGCAATATCGCCACCTGGTGGCTATCTAGCATCCCTTTACTTAATTCCCCAGTGCAGTTTGCTCTGAAAGCCCACTGCACTGTGAAAGTTCTGGAAGGGAACAGCCTAGCTCAGTGAACTGTTCTCGGAAATGCTCAGAGTTAATCATATTCTTCTCCATGTCCTGCAAAGTATCTTGTACTCAAGCTCTGTTATAGCACCTCTCATTGTATTACAATTGTTTACCTGCACACATTCATTCATGCACCCAACAAATTTATAAGTGTCGTGCCTAGGACAGGCAGAGACACAATGATAAACAAAACCAGTTGACCGCATAAACAAAGAATTAAACATGTACACACAGAATTAAAATAGCCATATTTCCAACCACTATAGAATAATTATTATAATATCTAACATTTGTTGAGCACTGAATACTGTATCTGTATTATCCCATTTAATGCTCACAACTCAGTGAGGTAAATAATATGATTATCCTCATGTTACAGATGAAGCAAAAGAGCAATGGGTAAATTGTCCATAGTCACACAGCCAGGAAATGCTAGAGCTTGCATTCAAGCCTGCCCTGGGTCCAGAACCCATGCAATAGCTTAAAAAAAAAAAACCAACTACTGTCCCCATAACCCCGCCTCAATGCATGTTTGATGATTCAATAAATAAAAACCTTGTACCTCCAAAACTCAAGGAGATAAAAGTTCAGGTAGTAGAATCTCGTAGTAGGAGGTTAAGCTGATCAGGAACTTGACTCCATCCCTCTGAATCTCACCTAGCCCCTGGAAATATGCTCTGCTTGATCCCTGCCTCTACTGTAGCCCTGCACCCGCCAAGCCCCAAAGTGAGTGCTCCTCCTTTCATGTGTGAACAAACATAAACCTGAAAAAGCCAGTCCTTCAAGATGGATCTTGAGCAGCTCACTGGGCCTAAATGTATAATAAAGCCAACAAGCCGTTTTACTGACTAGGGGTCACACACATACTCTGAGGTCCCTGAAAACCAGCACTCTTGTATTTCAGACTTTCAGCGCTTCCCTGAACCAACCAATCATTGGCTCATCTGACTCAGCCAATCAGAGCTCAGCTGTGTTGACCAATCAGGGCTCAGCTATATGGACCAACCAGAACTCAGCTGCATTGACCAATCAGAACTAACCATGCTTCAATCCCTCGTTATAAATGTACTATTGTTTTACACTGGAGGCTGAGACTCCTGAGTTTGCAAACAGTTCACTGGAACAGAGTCTCTTTCCTCCAGTCTCCTTTTCAGACCTTTTGTTCACAGATGTTCTGTCTCAAATATAGCCCCCCAAAAAAACAAAACAAAAAAACAAAACAAAAAAAAAACCACTCCATATGATCCTTCCTAACGTGATAGAGACTGTTGGCATTTTCAAGATGCTACCAAATTCTAAAAGTGAACAGAACAGAAATAAATTTCAGAAAGCATTCAAAAACAGTTTCTATTTTGACCACACTCACACGGTTTTTAGGCTTTGTGCATTTGATATTTGGATTTATGGCTAGACTCAGAGATTTAAAATGTGGCTGCCCACCAGCCAGCATAGTGGCTCACGCCTGTAATCCCAGCACTTTGGGAGGCTGAGGCAGGAAGATCGCTTGAGGCCAGGAGTTTGAGACCAGGCTGAGTAACATAGGGAGACAGCATCTCTAGAAAAAAATACAAAATTTAGCCGGGCATGGTGGCGTGCCTGTACTTTCAGTTACTGGGGAGGCTGAAGTGTGAGGATCACTTAAGCCCATGAGGCAGAGGTTGTGAAAAAGGAAAAGTTCTCTTGTCCCCCTTGCAGGGTGTGCAATGTGGGGTATAGCTCACTTATTCAGTGCCCCGCTGCTCAAACCTCTATGGGAGCATACGGATGGGCAGGGAGCCCCATAGCAGTGTCTAGGGGTGAATGTTTACACAGCTGAAGCCCCAATGGGCGTGTGTTACAGGGTGTTCTTTTAGTTTAGCTGCCCGTAGGCAGCTTGCATTAGCTCAATTAGACCCCTACCTTATCGCAAGGACAGAGAGCTTTCTGTATCCTGGAGTTCTTGCCTTGGTGTACTGGAGGAATCAGATCACACGTGGGCTTGGAGAATGAGTTCAAGATTTTATTAAGTGGAAGTAGCTCTCAGTAGATGGGGGAATCAGAAGGGAGATGGCTTTCCTCTGGAGTCAGGCTGCTCACGACCCAGGTTTTTTTCTGACTGCCCTAGCCAAACTCCATGTCGTTCTGCCGGTCGATGGCCTCCCAGTGTGCTGGTACCTATCAGTGCATTCCTCTCCACATCCAGCCACCTGTGTGTTCCTCCACTGATGTGCTCCTCTCAAAGCTCAGCCACATGTGTGTCTGCCTGCTGGTGTCTTGGGGTTTTCATAGGCACAGGATGGTGGTATGGCAGGCCAGGGTGGTCTTGGGAAATGCAACATTTGGGCAGGAAAACAAAAATGCCTGTCCTCATCTAGGTCCATGGGCATAGGCCTGGGGATAGAGCCCTAGCCAGGGACCACACTCTTGCCTCCTTCCATATCATTGAAAGGGATCATGCTCTTCCCTTCCCAGTACTTCCCTTTCCCCTTCCATATCAGTTGCAGTGAGCTGAAATGGTACCACTGCACTCCAGCCTGGGTGAGAGAGTAAGATCCTGTCTCAAAAATAAAAATTGGCTGAGCGCAGTGGCTCACTCCTGTAATCCCAGCACTCTGGGAGACCGAGCCCAGTGAATCACTTAAGGCCAGGAGTTCAACACCAGCTTGGCCAACATGGTAAAACCCCATCTCTACTAAAAAGACAAAATTAGCTGGGCGTGGTGGCGCATGCCTGTAATCCCAGCTATTTGTGAAGCTGAGGCAGGGGAATCGCTAGAACCTGGGAGGCGGAGGTTGCAGTGAGCCAAGATTGCACCACTGCACTCCAGCCTAAGCAACAGAGCAAGAAACTCCATCTCAAAAAAATAAATATAGGCCGGGCACGGTGGCTCATGCCTGTAATCCCAGCACTTTGAGAGGCCAAGGCAGGCAGATCACAAGGTCAAGAGATCGAGACCATCCTGGCCAACATGGCAAAACCCCATCTCTACTAAAAATACAAAAATTAGCTGGGTGTGGTGGTGTGCGCCTGTAGTCCCAGCTACTTGGGAGACTGAAGCAGGAGAATCACTTGAACCCAGGAGGCGGAGGTTGCAGTGAGCCAAGATTATATCACTGCACTCCAGCCTGGTGACAGAGCAAGACTCCGTCTCAATAAATAAACAAACACACAAATAAATAAAATAAAATGGCTTTTAGTAAATACTCTGTGCAAGACATTGTGCATTGAACTACTGATGCATTCTCTCATTTAAACTTCTCACCAAACCTGTGAAGCAGGTAGATATTCCCATTCTACAAAGATAACAGGACCAAAGAGATAAAGTAAGTTTCCCAGGGTCACACAGCCAATAAGCAGAAGATCTGGCATTTGAACTTAAGTTGTCTGACATCAGGTCTTGAATTTTTTATGACTACGATATACAGCCTCCTCTCCTTATTTATTTATTTATTTTGAGACAGAGTCTCACTCTGTTACCCAGGCTGGAGTGCAGTAGTGGGATCAAGGCTCAGCGCAGCCTGGACCTCCCGATCTCAAGAAGCAATCTTCCCACCTCAGCCTCCCAAGCAGCTAGGACTACAGGCATGTGCCACCACACCCTGATAATTTCTGTCTTTTTTGTAGAGACAGGATTCCGGTGTTTTTTTTTTGTTGTTGTTGTTGTTTTTTGTGGGTAGGGATCACAGAATAGTTTCTGGCTTTCCTCCAGGGATAAGCCTGGGTTTTATTCTTGCATTAGCCCAGTGAGGGGAAATAATTACGTATAATCTTCATGGCTTGTGTTAAATTTAACTACTTCTTACTCACCACCTATTTTCTTCAACTAATCAGCTCTTGTTCACTCTGTAGGACTAGGTCAAAACTCATAGCTCCTGCAGGAAGCCTTCCCTGGTCTCTCCAATTACCCCCTTTAACATTGGTCTCTCCCAAATTCATTCTAAAGGAGAGGTACAAGTCTAATAAATTTTCTGGGGAATACCATAAACAGCAGAGGAAATTGGCAGTCCATCTCTGGGGGGGAAAAAAATGAGCTCAAACGTATCTCCAGATGTTTTCATATGTCTATGAGCACAGAAACAGTCTGACAGGGACAAAAACAACATGGTCTCACTGGCTGCCTATAGTTCTCACCCACTGGCCTGCTCGTGAATACAGCCCGGCCTCCACCCAGGACAGTCTTTTAGAGTCCTGAAGAGACAGGAGAAGGCCACCTTAAGCATTTTGTTGGTCAGTCCAAATCCTGCCCACCGCTAAGAAGTTCTGACCCAAATATATACATATATCAAGATTATTATTTCATATGGAGATCTGATTATGGCCCAGGCAAAACAGAAACCTATGAGTAGGGACTTTCAGAATAGCCGAGTAAGACCCTCCAAAAAATCTGCTCCTCAAATCAGTGATGAGAATATTGGCAAAATTGTTAAAATCAAGTTTTTCAATATGCTGGAAATTATCCAAAAGCTTGCAGCAATCTAAGGAGCATTTATTCAAGAAAACAACTGAATCTTGGCAAAAACACTGATCTTTGTGGCCTTTTAACTTGCTCTATTCACATCCCCTGCTCTACTGCTCAGTGATGGCCTTGAAAACCAGAAGCCTTGCAATTGCAGTAAGCTGTGAATTCCAGCTGCTGGGACAACTGGATATGCGTCTGGAAAACAAAGCTGGGCTCCTACTTTATACCACATGCCAAACTTACCTGAAAACAAAACAAAGGCATAGGAAAGAAAAATATAGAAAACACAGGTGTAAATCTTCAAAACCTTAGACATTCACATGAATTTTTACAATAAAAGAAGTGACTGAGACATGTTGTACCTTGGCCCATAACCATGTGGTCATTTGGTAGCCATACTCAACATTTATAACCAGTATCTCTGAATGCTCACTGATTAAACAATTCCAACAGTACAAGGACTTCTACTTCTCTTTTTTTCCAGACAGGGTCTCACTCTGTCACCCAGGCTGGAGTGATCACAGCTCACTGCAGTCTCCACCTCCTTGCCTCAAGCGATCCTCTCACCTCAGCCTCCTGAGTAGCTGGGACCACAGGCATGCACCACCACGCCTGGCTAATTTTTGAATTTTCTGTAGAGATGGGGTTTCACCATTGTTGCCAGGCTGGTCTCATACTGGGCTCAAGCGACCCACCTGCTT
Source organism: Mandrillus leucophaeus (assembly GCF_000951045.1). Classification (NCBI taxonomy): domain Eukaryota; kingdom Metazoa; phylum Chordata; class Mammalia; order Primates; family Cercopithecidae; genus Mandrillus; species Mandrillus leucophaeus. The sequence continues at coordinate 78,661 of NW_012109075.1, forward strand.
TGGCCTCCCAAATTGCTGGGATTACAAGTGTGAGCCGCCACACCCAGCCCTAGAACTTCCATTCTTACCTACAGATAGAATAGGTTACCCAGCAAAAATTACTGATGCATATAAAATCTAAAATGTGGCCACATATGGAGACTTTAAAAGTGAACCAGCATTCTCACTACTATGTCTTTTAAAAGAAAAAGTGTTCAGGATCGGCCTGGGCAACATGGTTAAACCCTGTCTATACAAAAAACACAAAAATTAGCTGGGCATGGTGGCAGTCTCCCATAGTCCCAGCTATTTGGGAGGCTGAGGTGGGAGGATTGTTTGAGCCTGGGAGTCGAGGCTGCAGTGAGCCATGATCTCACCGTTGCACTCCAACTGTCAACACAGTGGGACCCTGTTTCAAAAAAAGTGAACCAGATTCTTCCAGATTAAAAGAATGAAACTTCCATACATGTCATTGGAAATAACATTGTGTTTTCATCTCACACAATGAGACAGAGGTGAGCAAATGTCCTTTCAATCTCTGATAACTAGGTACTATTATCAAGGAAGACTGAACAGCTAAACGTCTTCACAGTTTCAACACTAATGGCAGCCATGTGTCATATGTTAAACACCTCAAATAAGATATACTGAGGCAAACATTCACATAACCACAGCAAAGTAGAAATTGTTTTTTATAAACAACTCAAGATAATTGGCTGAAAATGATTACTGAGACTTCCTCAAAGGCTCGTCAGCATAGGCAACTACAATATTAAATCTTGTTACTCTGATTTCCGGCAAGATGGCCAAATAGGAAAAGCTCTGGTCTGCAGCTCCCAGCGAGACCGAGGCAGAAGGCGGGTGATTTCTCGAGGTCAGGAGATGGAGACCATTCTGGCTAACATGGTGAAACTCTGTCTCTACTAAAAATACAAAAAACTATTAGCTGGGCATGGTGGCGAGCGCCTGCAGTCCCAGCTACTCGGGAGGCTGAGGCAGCAGAATGGCGTCAACCTGGGAGGCGGAACTTGCAGTGAGCCGAGATGGGCCACTGCACTCCAGCCTGGGTGACAGAGTGAGACTCCATCTCAAAAACAAACAAACAAACAAACAAAACAGAAAGTGGGTGATTTCTGCATTTCCAACTGAGGCAAACAGGGTCTGGAGCAGACCTCCAGCAAACTCCAACTGACTTATTACAAGGAAAACTAACAAAGAAACGAATTCCATCAACATCAACAAAAAGGACGTTGACACCAAAACCCCATCCATAGGTCACGAACATCAAAGACCAAAGGTAGACAAAACCACAAAGATGGGGAGAAACCAGTGCAGAAAGGCTGAAAATTCCAAAAACCAGAATGCCTCTTTTCCTTCAAAGGATCACAACTCCTCATCAGCAGGGAACAAAAGTAGACAGAGAATGAGTTTGACGAACTGACAGAAGTAGGCTTCAGAAGGTGGGTAATAACAAACTCCTCCGAGCTAAAGGAACATGTTCTAACCCAATGCAAGGAAGCTAAGAACCTTGAGAAAAGGTTAGACGAATGGCTAAATAGAATAACCAGTGTAGAGAAGAACATAAATGACCTGATGGAGCTGAAAAACACAGCACAAGAACTTCGAGAAGCATACACAAGTTTCAATAGCCAAATCAAGAGGAAGAAAGGATATCAGGGATTGAAGATCAACTTAATGAAATAAAGCAAGAAGACAAGATTAGAGAAAAAAGAGTGAAAAGAAAAGAACAAACCCTCCAAGAAATATGGGACTATGTGAAAAGACCAAATCTACGTTTGACTGGTGTACCTGAAAGTGACAGGGAGAATGGAACCAAGTTGGAAAACACTCTTCAGGATATTATCCAGGAGAACTTCCCCAACGTAGCAAGGCAGGCCAACATTCAAATTCAGGAAATACAGAGAACACCACAGAGATATTCCTCAAGAAGAGCAACCCCAAGACACATATCATCAGATTCACCAAGGTTGAAATGAAAGAAAAAATATTAAGGGCAGTCAGAGAGAAAGGTCGAATTACCCACAAAGGGAAGCCCATCAGATTAACAGCAGAACAGCCAGAAGAGAGTGGGGGCCAATATTCAACACTCTTAAAGAAAAGACTTTTCAGGCCGGGCGCGGTGGCTCAAGCCTGTAATCCCAGCACTTTGGGAGGCCGAGACGGGCGGATCACGAGGTCAGGAGATCGAGACCATCCTGGCTAACACGGTGAAACCCCGTCTCTACTAAAAAATTAAAAAAACTCGCCGGGTGAGGTGGCGGGCGCCTGTAGTCCCAGCTACTCGGGAGGCTGTGGCAGGAGAATGGCGTAAACTCGGGAGGCGGAGCTTGCAGTGAGCTGAGATCCGGCCACTGCACTCCAGCCCCGGCGACAGAGCGAGACTCCGTCTCAAATAAATAAATAAATAAATAAATAAATAAATAAGAAAAGACTTCAACCCAGAATTTCACATCCAGCCAAACTAAGCTTCGTATGTGAAGGAGAAATAAAAGCCTTTACAGACAAGCAAATGCTGAGAGATTTTGTCACCATCAGGCCTGCCTTACAAGAGCTCCTGAAGGAAGCACTAAACATGGAAAGGAAAAACCAGTAGCAGCCACTGCAAAAACATGCCAAATTGTAAAGACCATGACGCTATGAAGAAACTGCATCAACTAACGGGCAAAATAACCAGCTAGCATCATAATCACAGGATAAAATTCACATATAACAGTATTAACCTTGAATGTAAATGGGCTACATGCCCAAATTAAAAGACACAGACTGGCAAATTGGATAAAGAGTCAAGACCCATCAGTGTGCTGTATTCTGGAGACCCATCTAATGTGCAACGACACACATAGGCTCAAAATAAAGGGATGGAGGAAGATCTACCAAGCAAATGGAAAGCAAAAAAAGCAGGGGTTGCAATCCTAGTCTCTGATAAAACAGACCTTAAACAGTGGAGGTCCACTCCAGACCCTGTTTGCCTCAGTTGGAAATGCAGACATCACTGGCCTTCTGCGTCAATCTCGCTGGGAGTTGCAGATCAGAGCTGTTCCTATTCAGCCATCTTGCTGGAAATCAGAGTAACAAGATTTAATATTGTAGTTGCCTATGATGACAAGCCTTTGAGGAAGTCTCACTAACCATTTTGAGCCAATTATCTTGAGTTGTTTACAAAACGATCAAAAGAGACAAACAAGGCCATTACATAATGGTAAAGGGATCAATGCAACAAATATATCCTAAATATACATGCACCCAATACAGGAGCACCTAGATTCATAAAGCAAATTCTTAGAGACCTACAAAGAGATTTAGACTCTGACACAATAATAATGGGAGACTTTAACACCCCATTGTCAATATTAGACAGATCAACGAGACAGAAAATTAACAAGGATATCCAGGACTTGAACTCAGCTCTGGACCAAGCAGACCTAACAGACATCTACAGAACTCTTCACCCCAAATCAACAGAATATACATTCTTCTCAGCACCGCATTGCATGTATTCTAAGATTGACCACATAATTGGAAGTAAAACACTCCTCAGCAAATGTAAAACAGCAGAAATCACAACAAACTGTCTCTCAGACCACAGTGCAATCAAATTATAAGTCAGGATTAAGAAACTCACTCAAAACTGCACAAATACATGGCAACTGAACAATCTGCTCCTGAATGACTACCAGGCAAATAACAAAATGAAGGCAGAAATAAAGATGTTCTTTGAAACCAATGAGAACAAAGACATAACGTATCAGAATCTCTGGGGCACTTTAAAGCAGTGTGTAGAGGGAAATTTATAGCACTAAATGCCTACAAGAGAAAGCAGGAAGATTAAAATCAACACCCTAATATCACAATTAAAAGAACTAGAGAAGCAAGAACAAACAAATTCAAAAGCTAGCAGAAGACAAGAAATAACTAAGATCAGAGCAGAACTGAAGGAGACAGAGACACGAAAAACCCTTCAAAAACAATCAATGAACCCAGGAGCTGGTTTTTTGAAAAGATTAAACAGAATAGATAGACCACTAGCCAGACTAATAAAGAAGAAAAGACAGAAGAATCAAATAGACACAATAAAAAATGATAAACGGGATATCACCACCGATCCCACAGAACTACGAACTACCATCAGAGAATACTATAAACACCTCGATGCAAATAAACTAGAAAATCTAGAAGAAATGGATGAATTCCTGCACATATACACCCTCCCAAGACCAAACCAGGAAGAAGTAGAATCTCTGAGTAGACCAATAACAGGTTCTGAAATTGAGGCAGTAATTAATAGCCTACCACCCAAAAAAAGTCCAGGACCAGACGGATTCACAGCCGAATTCTACCGGAAGTACAAAGAGGAGCTGGTACCATTCCTTCTGAAACTATTCTAAACAATAGAAAAAGAGGGAATCCTGCCTAACTCATTTTATGAGGCCAGCATCATCCTGATACCAAAACCTGGCAGAGACACAACAAAAAGAGAATTTCAGACCAATATCCCTGATGAACATCAATGTGAAAATCCTCAATAAAATACTGGCATACCGAATCCAGCAGCACATCAAAAAGCTTATCCACCACGAGCAACTCAGCTTCATCCCTGAGATGCAAGGCTGGTTCAACATATGCAAATCAATAAACATAATCAATCACATAAACAGAACAAATGACAAAAACCACGATTATCTCAACAGATGCAGAAAAGGCCTTCGACAAAATTCAACAGCCCTTCATGCTAAAAACTCTCAATAAACTAGGTACTGATGGAACGTATCTCAATAAGAGCTATTTATGACAAACCCACAGCCAATATCACACTGACTGGGCAAAAACTGGAAGCATTCCCTTTGAAAACCAGCACAAGACAAGGATGACCTCTTTAACCACTCCTATTCAACTTAGTATTGGAAGTTCTGGCTAACGCAATCAGGCAAGAGAAAGAAATAAAGGGTATTCAATTAGGAAAAGAAGAAGTTAAATTGTCTCTGTTTGCAAATGACATGATTGTATATTTAGAAAGCTCCATCTCTCAGCCCAAAATCTCCTTAAGCTGATAAGAAACTTCTGCGAAGTCTCAGGATACAAAATCAATGTGCAAAAATCACAAGCATTCCTATACACCAATAACAGACAGAGAGCCAAATCATAAGTGAACTCCCATTCAATTCACAGATGCTACAAAGAAAATAAAATACCTAGGAATCCAAATTTCAAGGAATGTGAAGGACCTCTTCAAGGAGAACTACAAACCACTGCTCAATGAAATAAAAGAAGACACAAACAAATGGAAGAAGATTCCATGCTCATGGGTAGGAAGAATCAATATCGTGAAAATGACCATACTGACCAGAGTAATTCATAGATTCAATGCTATCCCCATCAAACTACCACTGACTTTCTTCACAGAAATGGAAAAAAACTACTTTAAAGTTCATATGGAACCAAAAAAGAGTCCACATAGCCAAGACAAACCTAAGCAAAAAGAACAAAGCTGGAGGCATCACGCTACCTGACTTCAAACTATACTACAAGGCTACAGTAACCAAAACAGCATGGTTCTGTACCAAAACAGAAAGATAGACCAATGGAACAGAACGGAGGCCTCAGAAATAACACCACACATCTACAACCATCTGATCTTTGACAAACCTGACAAAAACAAGAAATGGGGAAAGGATTCCCTATTTAATAAATGGTGTTAGGAAAACTGGCTAGCCACATGCAGAAAGCGGAAGCTGGAATCTTTCCTTACGCCTTATATAAAAATTAACTCAAGGTGGATTAAAGACGTAAACGTGAGACCTAAAACCATGAAAACCCTAGAAGAAAACCTAGGCAATACCATTCAGGGCATAGGGATGGGCAAAGACTTCATGACTAAAACACCAAAAGTAGTGGCAACAAAGGCCAAAATAGACAAATAGGATCTAATTAAACTAAAGAGCTACCACACAGCAAAAGAAACTATCAGCAGTGAACAGGCAACCTACAGAATGGGAGAACATTTTTGCAATCTATCCATCTGACAAAGGGTTAATATCGAGAATCTACAAAGAACTTAAATTTACAAGAAAAAAATCGAACAACTCCGCCAAAAAATGGGCAAAGGATACGAACAGACATTTCTCAAAAGAAGACATTTATGTAGCCAACAAACTTATGAAGAAATGCTCATCATCACTGGTCATTAGAGCAATGCAAATCAAAACTACAATGAGATACCATCTCATGCCAGTTAGAATGGCGATCATTAAAAAGTCAGGAAACAACGGATGCTGGAGAGGATGTGGAGAAACAGGAATGCTTTTACACTGTTGGTGGGAGTGTAAATTAGTGCAACCACTGTGGAAGACAGTGTGGTGATTCCTCAAGGATCTAGAACCAGAAATAACATTTGACCCAGCAATCCCATTACTGGGTATATACCCAAAGGATAATAAATCATTCTACTATAAAGACACATGCACATGTATGTTTACTGCAGCACTATCCACAATAGCAAAGTCTTGGAACCAACCCAAATGCCCATCAATGACAGACTGGATAAAGAAAATGTGGCATATATACATCATGGAATACTATGTAGCCATAAAAAGGATGAGTTCATGCCCTTTGCAGGGACATGGATGAAACTGGAAACCATCGTTCTCAGCAAAGTAACACAAGAAGAAAAAAACCAAACACCACATGTTCTCACTCATAAATAGGAGTTGAACAATGACAACACATGGACACAGGGAGGGGAACATCACACGCTGGGGCCTGTCAGGGGGTTGGGGGCTGGGGGAGGGACAGCATTAGGCGAAATACCTAATGCAAATGATGAGTTGATGGGTGCAGCAAACCAACATGTCACATGTATACCTATGTAACAAACCTGCACGTTGTGTACATGTACCCCAGAACTTAAAGTATAATAACAAAAAAACAAAAAAAAATCTTGTTACTCACTGAATAGTTGGCCAATGTTAACATTATTACTACTTTTTACTTACAAAAAACTCCACACACTTCTGTTAGTTTTAATCAAGATGTTCAGTTAAAAAATAAATAGTTCAAGATCTTACTTTAAAAGGAGGCACAATTATCTATGGATTTTTCATTTATCCACAGCAATTTCATTTAGCATAATGGATAAATTCTCTTTCCATTTTCTCCTCTACTGTCCACTCTGAAGTCTCTGGGATCAAAGCACCCCTCATCAGCAGCAAAGCAAAATGCTTTGTGTACCAGCCTGTTTCTTCTCTACTGACTATTTGCCTTCCTTGCTCCTTTTACTTCAATCCTTTTATGTTAACCAAGCTCCCCACCTCTGTTTGAATTACTATTGCTTCATAATAAACCAATCCAAATTTAGTGGCATTAAACAATCATTTTACTTTGTTCTAGGATTCTGTGGTTTAAGAATTGAGACATCATGGAACAGAGACAGCTTGTTTCTACTTCATGATGTCTGGGGCCTCCGCTGGGAAAACCAGAAGGCTGGGGGCCATAATCATTTAGGAGTTTTCATTTATAGGCTACTGGTAAATGTTGGCTATTAGCTGGAACCTCAGCTAGGGCTGTTGATCAGAGGACCTATAGGTGGCCTTACCATAGGCCTGGGCCTTCTAACAGTACGGCAGCCTCAGGGTAATCAGACTTTGTACACGGCAGCTCAGGGCTGTAAAGGTGAATGTCACTGCACGTGAGCCAGAAGCTACACTGCCTCTTATAACCTAGCCTCAGAAGTCACAGTCTCACTGCCCCCTATTCTATTGGCTAATATAATCAAAGTCTGCCCAGATTGAAAGGAGAGGAAATATTTGACCCTACTTCTCAATGGAAGGTTGGCAAAGTCACATTACAGAAGAGAGTATGGGATGAGAGGTACTATGGTGGCCATCTCTGAAAAATATAATCTGCCACTTTCTCCCATGTACTTCTCATGCTTAAGTATACTTTGATCTGATTTTTTAGGGAAAAACCACCTCGGAGACTAATACTTTAACTGAGGCTCATGGTAACCAGAGGGCTCGGCACAGTGGCTCATGCCTGTAATCCCAGCACTTTGGGAGACCAAGGTGGAAGGATCACTTGAGGTCAGGAGTTCGAGACCAGTCTGGCCAAGATGGCAAACCCCCATCTTCACTAAAAATACAAAAATTAGCTGGGCGTAGTGGCACACATCTGTAGTCCCAGCTACTTGGGAGGCTGAGGCAGGAGGATCACCTGAACCCAGGAGGCGGAGGCTGCAGTAAGCCAAGATCACACCACTGCACTCTAGTCTGGGTGACAGAGCAAGACTCCATCTCAAAAAAAAAAAAAAAAAAGATAACCAAATGCTTTCACCCACATCCAGCCCCAAGCTTTCCTGTTCAGCATAGCTGACTATTTATCTACTATAAATGGCCAGGAAATCTGGCCTCCAATAAGCTGTTGGACTCAGCACTGATCACTCTGGAGGAAAAAAAGCAGCCACTGACATGTGGCAACTGGCCTGGCACTTGAAGCTGGGCCTTGGTGTTCTCCCGATGCACATAACAATTTCTAAACTGCCACTATCAGACAAGGCCACTATGTGACCACAGTGACCAAGAAAAAAGCAAGACCACCTCGTAATTGTATCTGAAGAAACAAAACATGAACTTTGACCAGGCCATAAAAATAACCAAACACTCTGCTATCCTGGTTAACAGTGACTGTTGCTACTTTACCAATTAGCCTCCTTCTGGATAAGATTCATTAAGATACCAAATCATAGAATTATTCCCATTTCCTAACAGAGTCCAATCCAGGGCAAAGCCTCACTTATTTAAATCTTGCCCAAATTCACCTAACACAGATTCAAATCCCATAATAAGTCCTTGCTGACACCCTCCAACAGAGAAGCACCACAGCACCCATGGTGTGTGCTCTCCCTCCATGTAATGCACTGAGCAATCAACCCAACCTGTTCAACCACAGGTGTGTTCCTGGTGGTCTTGGGCTAGAGGGCATTGACAACTCCTCTAAGGACCTTGCATAATAAAACTCATTTCTAGCAGAGGTCACTTCCCATCCCCTGAATTCTAGCTTTCAGTCAGACTTTCGATTTGGCTCTTTTACACTGCAGTTTTGGCAGACAATTATATAAACTCCTTAGACTGCCAGAAGCTATTAAATTGCCCCTAAAGTTTTATATATGTGTGTATACACACACACACACACACACACACGTCTTAAATATATGTGTATATGAGATCTGGTCCCCCAGGTTTCCTCCTTATCACCTTATCAAGTACAGAAAGGTTATTCCAATAACAGTGGCAACAGCTGCCCTGTCCCCAGCATGGTCACAGGACCTAAAGGAAATATGGCTTCACACAGAGTGCTTAAGCCTCTGCTTTGGGAAAAGCAATAGGTAGGCACAGGACATCTCAGTTGCAGATCCCAGATTCACAATCCTATTTCTGCCACCTCCTCCTCCTCCTCCTCCTCCTCCTCCTCCTAGTGTATTCTTCATTTTTATCCTAATCTTATTTTGCAAAGAAAAAACGTGACAATATCATCACCCTTTTCCTCCTTTCCTTTATAGTTCTCATTTGCTTGATGCAAGGACTCTTACCCTCAGAAAAACCGTTCCAAAGAAAACACTGACCTCCATAACCTAGTAGTTCAGTGCCAGATCAGAATCCCCAACCAACTTCAGGTCAGAGACACATACTGATTTAAAGTTTAGTTTAAGGAATCAGCTGTAGCACACAGAAAATATGGACTGGAAACAATCCCATCTGAACTTGAATTCTGGAGTAATCGTGTTTGCTGCTTTGACACTCTTGACCCAAAATTCTCCTTCACAACCATCTGTAAACTCTCAGGGTCCCTGAGATACTGCATGTTCATGCAACAAAATTAAATCATTACTACTCGGGCATCATTTAGGAAATGGAGCTGCGAGTTCAAACTTACATAGGTTTGTTTTATCTCCTCACATTTCATGGAAAATAACACTGCCTGTAAGACTAGGTGTGGATTTAGACAGAGATGAGGACTAGTGTGGAGGGGCAGGGTAAGTGCACAAGCATGAAGTGAGAGGCTCACCAATCACGTGGAAAATCTGATTAATTTTCAGGAGTCATATGTGGTTGTCTTGCTGACTCCTTTGGAATATGGATATGATAGAGAACAGATTTCTTTTCTTTTTTTTTTTTTTTTTAGATGGCGATCCATTCTTGTCGCCCAGGCTGGAGTGCAATGGCACGATCTCGGCTCACTGCAACCACCTCCGCCTCCCAGGTTCAAGCGATTCTCCTGCCTCAGCCTCCCAAGTAGCTGGGACTACAGGCGCGCACCACCACACCCAGCTAATTTTTGTATTTTCAGTAGAGATGGGGTTTTGCCATATTGGCCAGGATGGTCTCGATCTCCTGACCTTGTGATCTGCCTGCCTTGGCCTCTCAAAGGGCTGGGATTACAGGCGTGAGCCACCACCCCCAGCCTAGGAACAGATTTCTGAAACATCCAAGGCACTGGCCATCCTAGCACCTTGCTGGCCCCTACAAACACTCACAATAGACTCAGGACAGTTTGTATGGACTTTTTGGTTGTCTTTTTATGTGTGTCTGAGTGTTTGGTTTGGGGTTTCACTTATTTTGTTTTGTAACTGGCCTAGCAAGATTTGGGATGAAGCATTGACTAGAGTCTAGAATGATCAGTGAAATTTCTGAAAATGTGTCCTAGCCTTTTTCAGGGTCATGGAAGGGGGTTTGAACAGGAGGTATAACTGTGGACTGCCACCCTACAGGAGTCTGTTTAGGGCCAACCCCTAAAGGAAGGCTTCAAATTAATCTGTAACACAATGAGATTTCTGATTCTGTGTTCTAGAGTAAATAAAATGATTACAGTCACACCTTGCAAAGCAACAGGAATATATTCTGAGAAATGCATCATTAGGCAATTTCATTGTGAGAACATCATAGACAGTACTTACACAAACCTAGAGTGTGTGTGTGTATATATACATATTTTTTTCTCATATGAAAAACAAAATGTCCCAGTACCAATAATGAACATCAATCATTACCCCAACTGATCTGCAAGGCCAGTATCAAGTGCTATATATCAGGTTTCTATATATGCTCCATTATAATCTCATGGGACTACCATCATATATGTGGTCCATCGTTGACCAAAATGCCACTATGCAATGAATGACTGTATTTCTCCTAAAGGGAGGGTTTTATTGGTGGGGGGGAACTACCTACCAATTCTGACTTCTTACACTAATCTTTCTCTGTCAATTAGCTTGTCACATTGTCTTTTTAATTTTTAACCTCAAATATAATTTATTACCAGAAATTAGGAACACTTCATTTTTTGTTGTTGACATAGTGGAGGTGTGAATTCCACTGTAAACAACTACTTGAATATATAAAAATCAGCAAGGGATTTGAACAGAAAACAGCTACTTTGTGTTTTTAACCAATTTATGGTATAAGTCACTGTGACAACCACAATGGAGAAAAACAATTCGCTTTGTTTAGTTCAGGAAGATGATCTTTGCTCGACCATTCAAAACACACAAGCAACAAAAACACATCCATTTTATTAAAGACTTAAATATATGACCTGAGACCATAACACTACAAGAAGGAAACCTAGGGAAGAAACTACAGGACACTGGTGGGCGATGAATTTGGGGGTTTGACCCCAAAAGCTCAAATAACAAAAGCAAAACTAGACAAATGAGATTATATCAAACTAAAATGCTTCTGCTCAGCAAAGAAAACAATTAACAGAGTGGAGAGACAGCCTACAGATTGGGAGAAAATATTTGCAAGCCCTACTTCTAATAAGAGGTTAATGTCCAAAATATATAAGGAACTCAAACAACTCAATAGCAAAAAGACAAATAACCTGATTAACAAATGGACAAAGGACCTGAATAGACGTTTCTCAAATGAAGACACACAAATGGCCAACAGGCATAAGAAAAAATACTCAACATCACTAATTGCTAGTGACATGCAAATTAAAATCACAGTGATGTATTACCTCACACCTTTCGGAATGGCTATTACCAAAAAGATGAAAGATAACAGGCCAGGATATGGAGAAAAGGCAACCCTATACATTATTGGTGGGAATATAAATTAGTACAGCCATTATGGAAAACTGCATGGAGGTTCCTCAAAAAATTAAAAATAGAATTACCATATGATCCAGCAATCCCACTTCTGATTATATATACAAAGAATTTGAAATCAGTATGTCGAAGAGATATCTGCACTCTCATGTTCATTGCAGGATTTATCACAATAGCCAAGTTATGGGATCATCCTAAGTATCCATCAGTGGATGAACAGATAAAGCAAATGTGCTATACATACACAATGGAATACTATTCAATCTTCAAAAATCAGGAAAATCTGTCCATTGATGAGCCTGGAGGATATTATGCTAAGTGAAATAAGCCAGGCACAGAAAGACAAATACTTCATGTTCTCACTTGTATGTGGAATCTAAAACAATGGAACCCACAGAAGCAGGTAATAGAATAGTGGTGATAATTCAAAATTTCATATTGCAAAATAGCTAAGAGTACATTTCAAATGTTAACACCACAAAAAAACTATTAAGTTCCATGTTGAGTCATTTTTGTGTAAAAAAAGATAAATATTTTAGGTGATGAATATGTTATTTAGCTTGATTTAATCATTCTACACTGTACACATATAATACCACTTTGAACTCCATAAATGTATACAATTTGTTAATATACAATAAAATTATACAAATATAAAAATAAAAAGATTTTCTAAGCAGTGTCAAGTAAGTCAATTTTATTTCATATCTACTGTGTCTGAATTCAGACATGCCTGACCTTTAGGAGTGTGCCTAGCCTTCCCTATGGGAGATTTTTCTTTTTTTCTTTTTTTGAGACAGAGTCTCGCTCTGTCGCCCAGGCTGGCAAGCAGTGGCGCAATCTTGACTCACTGCAACCTATGCCTCCCGAGTTCTAAGGGATTCCAGGAGATATTCTTTCAGATTTATTGTCAGTTCCGTTTGGACCTATAGTTCTCCAAGTATGGCCCCATGTTCAGGAGTATCAGCATCTCCTGGGAACTAGTTAGAAATGTAAATTCAGGGGTCCACTCCTGACCAACTGTAGGGACAACTCTGTGGATGGGACCTAGCAATCTTCATTTTAAGAAACCCTCCATCTGATTCTGATTCACAGGAAAGTTTGGGAGCCACTGACTTAGACTGCTATACTGTTGTTTATCTGGTAAACAAAGAGGCTGCTTTTCTTGTTCAGAAGCTTTAAAATATTGCTTAGGATTTCTGCTGGGTGCACAATTCCCTGCTGTGAACCGAGTTTGCTAGAAAACCAAATAACTGGCACCTCCACTGTAGTCCTACCCAAAGCTTGCAGGCTTTGCACTCACGTAAGACTGATTCTTCCAGAGGGGCCTGGAAGTGCCAATGTGATGGGCAAATGCTCTTACCAGAAATAAACTAGCTGTGGGAGCCGGGTGCGGTGGCTCATGCCTGTAATCCCAGTACTTTGGGAGGCCGAGGCAGGCGGATCACTTGAGGTCAGAAGTTCGAGGCCAACCTGGCCAACATGGTGAAACCTCGGCTCTACTATAAATATAAAAATTAGCCAGGAGTGGTGGCGGGCGCCTCTAACCCCAGCAACCCGGGAGGCTGAGGCAGAAGAATCGCTTGAACCCGGTAGGCGGAGGTTGCAGTGAGCCGAGATCACGCCACTGCATTCCAGTCTGGGCGACAGAAGTAGAGAGACTCCTTATCAAAAAAAAAAAAATAAAATAAAATAAAATCTGTTTTAGGATAGGGATAATCAATTCAGGAATTTATTTCACTTGGAGGGTCATAAATGCTACTCAGTTCTCCAGTTCACCTCAACAGGGAGAGAAGGTGCCTGGAGGAAAATCGCACTTCGTTTTTGCCCTGCTTATTTTGTCTTCAAAATATATGATAAATCACCACATCAAAGAGCCGTCCCAGATCTAAACTCCCAGGTGAGTTCGGTGGCACCCAGTAGGTTTTCACAACACAGGATCTCTGTCTCCTTGTATTGTAATAGCCTGTCTCCAAATGCAGATAGCAACCGGCAGGCTGTAAATGTCGAGGGAAAAGCCTAATTCCTTTCCTCATCCGGAGCCTCTAGTGCAGTACCCAGCACAGAGCAGGTACTTGGTATTTTGGTAAGGGAATCAATCAACGCATCAATAGCGGAATCTGAAACCAACGACCCAGATCTTTCCATAAAATCATCCTGCCGAGATGGGATTCAGATGTATTGGTGCCCTGTAGACAACACGTTTTCGCCCTGATTTTATCCTCCATTCATCTGTCCGCCCCCGCCCCCATAGACCCCGCCTGTCCCCAGCCAAAAATAGTAAGATTCACACATCTCAGTGTCAACACACACAACACAGTTGACACGCCCCTTAATCCTACAGCTACGCAATCAATTCTCGCCGCCGGGTCCGTCCTCTTGTCAGTTCCTCCGACTCCTCATCCCCTCGCAACTTCCGATCCCCTATCACTTCCATTCCCGTTTGCCTACTCGGCTGGAAGCAGGATGTGTCTACGCCTTCAGCCCATAAGAAGTGCTACAAACCTCCGCCTCGCTCGCTTTCATGACGGCGACCCACGGCCCCTGTCGTGTGGCCTCGGAGAGCAGCGGCAGTTGCAGCGACCGGACCCTCGCCCATCCACCGCCCTCCCTTAAGCGACGCACAACGGAGCTCCCACAATCCTCTTTGCTTCCGCTCTCGCCATCCGCCCTGCGCTCAGTCGCCCCCCTCTTCGCCCCCGCCCCGCCCCGCCCCGCCTCGACATTAACCCCTTTGCGGCCACGTCCGTTGGCTGGTCTGTTTGGCAGAGCCAGGCGACTAATCTGGTAAAGAGACCAAAAAGACACAGGTAAAAAGACCTAAAAGACTTAGTCATCTGTTGGAACATTTCCCCAGTTTGTTTTTAAGTTGGCTTGCAAGCTTATCAATCATTATTAAACAGGAGCTTAGCTTACTTAGGTGAACAGTTCACGATGACGCCTTCAAGCTGCTAGACCAACCCGAACTCCGAATTTGCAGTTTCTGACCTTTCACCTTGAACCTGTGCCCTTTCTACCCTCCATTCTCCATCTCCTTTTGGTTCTTGTCTGACTCTTTAACTGAGTGTGTAAAGAGCACAGACTTTGAAACCTGAGTTCCCGCGTTCGAATTCCCACTGTACCACTATCTAACCATGGCATCTTGGGCAAGTGATTCAAGCATGCTATTCCTTGGCTTTCTCATCTGTAGAATGGGTATAATAATAGTACTTGCCTCCAGAGTTGCAGTTAAAATATTAAAATTTCACATGTGAGGAACGCCTAGAACATTGCCTGTCATGGAGTTAAGCAGTATATTGAAATATAAATTATGATTGAATTTGATCTCATCTAAGACCTCTGGCTAATAAATAATAAATGATAATAATCATTTCACCTGGGATAGAGGGGATTGCCCTGTTCTCTCCAGGCTGAGGCAGTAATACCTGATTCTAGGGACTGCTGATATGGAAATTACTACCACTCTGGTTGGAGTCAGAAGAGTATATTAAAGAGTCTCTTTGTACTGTCCTAAAATAAGCAAAACCCAACATTTGCAGTTCCATGGACCATGCACTATGGTAAGTGCTTTAAACCCATTTTGTTGTTATTGCTTCATCCTCACAATAACCCTTTGCTGGTTGTTAAGTGTATTACCCTTTCCTGTCCTCTTCGTCTGCTTAAAGCAGCTAAGAAAACTCAGATTAGTCACATTGCATATAAATCAATGACTTGCCCATGGTCACAGAGCTAATGACAAATAGAGCCAAGACTTAAACTCAGATACATTCAGATGTGTCCTAGTATCTCTCAAATATCACCGAGAAAAAAAAGCCACCATAAATTCTTTTCAAGTGCTCGCTCTCCCCCGATTCCCCACCCCAAGAGTTGCTCAATGCCCATACAGGAAGACTAGGTTCACTTCAGAAGCAGAAGGGCAGACCCCAGTAAGGCAAAGATCTCTCCCTTGAAGGCTGGCAGCCAAAGAGGTGACTATACTAGGAATTGGCATAAACAGCTCACTCATTGCCCTCCACTGTGCCACACAGGCCCTGTTACTGCCTATAGTACTGAAGACTACTGGGGATAAAGGTATAGGGCCTTCACTTCATCCCACCATTCTGTAAAGCTTGGATATTAACGAAGATCTTGCTTATTTTAGGACAGTACAATGAGACTCTTTAACATACTCACCTGACTCCACCTAGAGTGGTAGTAGTAATTTCCATATCAGCAGTCCCTAGAGTCAGGAATTACTGCCTCAGCCTGGAGAGAACAGGGCCATCCCCTCTGTCCCAGGTTAAAACAGAATAGGAATTCCCTCTGTTCCTTCAGAGTGTATGGTACTCAGGATGTTGTTATTCTTGCTCCACACCCACCCACTCTCACTTCCCAACTTATCATCAGGTGGTCCACAGTGGTTTCTTCAGGGGAAGGATTGGTGATGGTGAAGGGACTGAAGGAGAAGGTAAATCGCCAGGTTTGCTGAAGGTAAATGAAGCTCTGCTTTGTCCCTACCTCTGTACCTCTTTTGTAGCTCCCTGACCTTATTTCTCATTTGGCATTTCAGAACCCATCACTCCACACCTAGGAAACCCTCTTGGGTTTGAATTGCAGGCAAATCATCTTGTCTTTTATTTTCTCCCCTGACACCCAACAGTAGCACACATGTCTGGACTTGGCCAAATTTAAAAACAAAAATAACAGAGATAGGATGGAAAAACTTTTTACTTAATTTTCTCCATTATTTCTAGCTGTCAAACTATTAGAAAATGTCAGTGTAAGGGGTAGAGCTGTGAGAAGTCGAGTTCCAGAGGCCAGGAAAGAGAAAAATCCTGATGCAAAGCAAAAGTGTTGGCAGAGGAAAGGCAAGCTGACAAGAGTGTCTCTAGGGTCGGTAGAAATAAACAAATGGTGGAAATTGGTGAGTGGGTCTCATACACAAAGAAACCTTTCCCTTTCAGCTCCTTTCACCCTACACACCATATCCCCATTCCAGAGACTTCCACTGCCTTAAATTCTCCTAACCAACCCAGTTCTTTCCTTGCTGGGCATCTTGCCCTAATGGCAGAATTCACCACCAGCTGCTACTGCTAAGCAAGCTGGGTAGTTGAGGGGAGAGGATGTTCGTAAACCCAATGTTAGAAAGGGAGATGTGTTCCTAGCATCCCTAGTTGTACTCGTAGCATATTTTTAGAAGCAGTGTTCTACGTACATAATTTAAGTGTTCAGGTTCTGCAGTGCTTTCTTCAGTATGTTTCAGTTATTTGTTTCTTAAGAACTGTTCTGAGATCCTAACATATATATGACAGTGTTTCTATGCCATAGTGTTTTACACAGCTGGTGACCAGTTCAGGCCCCCTTTACAAGGCAGATAGATCCATCCCCCAGCTGCTGTGGGTATTAGCTGATAAATACAGCTGCTTCCTTCTCTGCAGAATTGCACTCTGCAGAAGAGGTTCATTGCCTGGGAGATTGCTGTTTAATACCCCCAACCCCTACACACACAACCCTGCAGCCAAAAGCAATGACTGACTGATGATGAGGGTACAAGGTACCTTGCCTCAAGGTTGACCAATTCTATGGTGCAAATCCTACTCCAGAGCTCCTCCTGGGATTCGGCTAGAGCTCGTTTCCAGTGAGTTTAGGTTTTTTCCCTTAGCCATATCCTGCTTCTCTCACTCCCCTGCTGCTGAGAGCACTCGCTCTAAATCACTTGCACAAGAATCATGCCCCACCTCTGGCTCTGCTTCTAGGGAACCCTAATACTCATGCTCAGCTCATGTTTGTCAGAGGATCATGTAAAGAAGTCCCTCTGTAGACCCTCTGTTGTAGGCAGAGCCATCATACCCATCTCTGGGGAAGTCAGGAGTGAGTTAAGATGTAACTGGATAAGACCCCTCAAGTCAAACTTGAACATCTGTCCTAACTCAGATTAAAATGAGATCTGCCCTATTCCTGAAATCTACTGTCTTGGTGACACCAGCAGACTACATTCTATCAAATTAGAAATGAAGATTGTTTGTGCTTCATTGTGGAAAAATGTTTTTATTAAAAATAGTTATGTGGCATTTGTTAAAATTTTAGTTAGGTCACAATTATTTTGTGATAGATACTGCTATAATAGCATGAATCTTAAATTTATCAGCTGTTGGTTGCTATATGTCTGTTGAGTGTAAACTCTGTGTTATCAGAGATGATCAAAGAATGAGCCCAAGGTTAGATACCTGATAAGGATGCTCCGATTAGTCTAGAAGTGTTAAAAAAAAAAGAAAAGAAAAAGAAACAACAACAGACCAGATTACCAGCTTGCAAATAATAAAACATATCCTAATTTAATAATTCTTCTATGATTCAGAAGACATACTGAATCATCTTTACAAACCTCAATCATAATATTGTAAAAGTGTACAAGTACTGGTTAAGAGTAATGTTCAGATTGGAAAAAAAGTTCAGGTTGAAAATGACCAGATTGTTAAAATATATATTTGCAAGGAGGAAAATTTCAAAACATCTAGCATCTCCTCCAAAATATATATCCTATTATTTACATAGTACATAATGTATAGTCACTGATTCTAATCTCACTTGACTAAGTCCATTCCTCTAGCTACAATAAAAGAACCAAGATAATAATTTTCTTTGGGATTACCTAGTTCTGAATATATTTTAATACATTCCTTTTGCTATGACCTCTTGTAATTGGTTCCTTTTATTAATTTTATTTACATATATTATATATCATAATTTATTTTAATTCCTTTTTTGCTGTATGGAAGCAAATATATGATCATCTTCCTCTCCAAAAAATCAGATTATGGAGGGTCTTTTAAGTGGTTACTTTTGGCAGCTAAAACAAACATTTTCTTAAGAAAATATCATTAAACTAAAAATTCATACTGATCTGAGAAATGTTGGTTGTTTCTGAAAAGCCCTTTCTACATTAGTCAAATAAATTATAATATTTATAAGTCTCATGGAATGTTTTAGTTGTGTACAAGATTTTCATTAAAGCATAGGAAAGAATATCATAGCTACTTGCTTAACACACATATACATCAAAGAGGAGATATGACTTTCCTAACTTATCTGTAACAATGGTTAAACAAAGGTTTGGTAAGAGCAATTAAAGAATGGTGAATTACCCCATTCATTAAAATTTTTAAAGTACTTAAAATTAGACTGGATAGAATTTTACAGGGGAGCAATATATCATATTTTTTTAAAAAAAAGAAGAAGAAAGAGGCTGGGTGCAGTGGCTCACCCCTATACAATTTGGGAGGCTGAGGCGGGCAGATCACGAGGTTAGGAGTTTGAGACAAGTCTGATCAACATGGTGAAACCCCATCTCTACTAAGAATACAAAAATTAGCCAGGCGTGGTGGTGCACACCTGTAATCCCAGCTACTCAGGAGGCTGAGGCAGGAGAGTCGCTTGAACCCAGGAGGTGGAGGTTGCAGGTTGCAGTGAGCCAAGATCGTGGCACTGCACTCCAGCCTGGGCAACAGAGCAGACAGAGCATGACTCTGTCTCAAAAAACAAAAAAAAAAAAAAAAGAAGAGAAAAGAAAAGAAGAAGAAGAAGAAAATTATACGAGGACAAATGTAAAAATGTTATAGTCATCCCCCTGGTTGTTATTTCTCAAAATTTTTTTTGCCATCAACCCTTAAGGGTGTGAACAAAAGTTCTCTGAAAAAGAATTTGGAGGAAAGACACTTTATTTCACTGAACAGTTTGCAAACAGGTTTAAGATGAAGGTGTGTTCCAGACAACAAAAAGAGTGTTTAGGTTTAATTGCAAAAGTTCACACCCAAGTTCCCAATCACATCCATTTATGCAAATGTAAGGATAAAACTTGCTTAGTTCTGATTGGTGGAAGCAGCTGAGCCCCAGTTGGTTGATATGACTGAACTCTGATTGGTTGATACAGCTGAGTTCTAAAAGTCCCAAAGTTAAAAAGGTGGAGGTTTTTTGGGAACTCAGAGTGGGTGTATGACCTCTAGTCAGCAAATGGCTGTTTGGCTCTCTATTTTAAATTTAGGCCATTAGCATTTCGGGATTCATCTTGAAGGATTGGTTCTTTCAGGTTCACATTTGTTCACAAGGGTTTCTATGATTGTATATGATTGATATCACACCATTTATTATCAAAAACGTTTTCTAAGTCCATCATGTATCTTTCAGAATTCACCAGTTTCACCACAGAAACGATCCACAATTTCAGTGTTACAATGTTTCGTCTAAATTGCCCATCTTTTGCTGGCCTACTCTTCTAAAAGCCCAGGCCAAATGTCACTCACTGTAAAGCCCTCACTAATCTTCTTTCTCCCAAGCCAAACTCATCCTTTCCTTAAATGTCCACTGATCTTTGACAAAGGAGCAAGGGCAATACAATGGAGGAAAGATAGTCTTTTCAATAAATAATGTAGGAGCTTCTGGACATCCACGTGCAAAAAGAATTGATCTAATTCTTAACATCCTTTACAGAACTTCCTGAAAGACCTACCACCTCTTCAATGGAAAGCATCAACAGTTTGCCCCCTACAATTCTCTGAATTTCTCACCTCAAAATCCTCATCTTGCTTCTTCCACCAATCCTGGATTATTGTAAAATGATTCTTACCCAATCTTAATCAAGACCCCACATTGAAATACCCACCTTAAATCAAACTTCCAATTCTTAATAAATTCTGCCCAGACATTCCCCTCTGAAACATTGCCAAAGTTTGTGGAAGCTGAGGTTTTCCTTGCCAAAATACATAAGAAATTCAAGCTTTGTTTTATCAGCAGGTTTTGTTGGTGATATTTGACTCAGCTAAATACACAAACACACACACACACACACACACACACACACACACACACTTTGAGCTCATCAATCACATGAAAAAATTATAAGGGTTAGATTACCTTATCTAATTATAAAGGTTAGATAAGGGTCAAGTCCAGTGTATTTCTATCCAATGGTAAACAAAATGATAAAAGTTAGTTGACAATTCTCGATACCACTCAGTCTCTCCTCCAGCCATCAGCTCTCTGGTAGGTAAATCATGCATCTGAAGACTTCAAGGCAGATTACCCCAGGGTTTGCTCTCAGGCTCAGATCTTCAGAGAAAATAAGGAACTACTGTATCTACCCACATTTTCAGGGAAACAGAAATTAGGAAGGATGTTGGAGAATGGAAGGGAGAGATGAATTGGGTAAATCCATTGAGGTGAAGTACACCCAAGGGACAAATCAAATCGAAGTGAGGCAAGAAGGCAGGATGCCCAACAGTCATCAACTCCAATGATTACAAACTTGGTTAAGATGTATTAATACATTATTACCATATATTTAAGTAAACATTATACATACAGTGCACAAACTCTATGTACTGCTATCCATATCTATGTCAGTATTTCTCACTGATAAATATATGCAGGGACCTCTTCTTTTTTTTTTTTTTTTCTGAGACGGAGTCTCGCTCTGTTGCCCAGACTCACTGCAACCTCCACCTGCCAGGTTCAAGCGACGCTCCTGTCTCAGCCTCCAAAGTAGCTGGGACTACAGGCGTGCACCACCACACCCAGCTAATTTTTGTGTTTTTGGTAAAGATGGGGCTACACCATGTTGGCCAGGCTGGTCTCGAACTCCTGACCTCAGGTAATCTGCCTGCCTCGACCTCCCAAAGTGCTGGGATTACAGGCATGAGCCACCATACCCGGCCTAGGACCTCTGTTTTGTTTTGTTTTTTTTAATTATCTCACACCCAAACATTTCTGTAAATTCTTTTTATAATATTTCTTAAATGTAAGCAAACACTAAGTAAAAACTGCATGTTCATAAAGCTCTTGTACAAATGTAACACCAAAGGAAATTTACAAATTGTGCACAAACTTTTTTACAAAGTCAGTGTAATGTGGTATATATGATGAAACAAAACTGCCCTAGAAACGTGAACATACTACTGACTGGCAAGCATATGCTCTTGGCCTTCAGAATGCTTGTAAGTATGTCTTGGGGTTGACTCCACTTTCCCATCACTTTCTTCTTTTCAGACTACTGCAACCCTTCATTTGTATAGGAAGATGCCAAGTATGAGGTTCACCTCGTTTGTCTTCTCACTAGATCATGACAATTAAAGTAGTATTACCTTATGCTAATTCATTGTGAAAATAAACTCAAATACATGTCCTAATCATGTGACAGCAGTTAGTTATGTGGTCATACAGATATTTCAGAATATGCTTAAAATCAAACACAAAAGTAAAACACATACTTGTAGAAACCTCACATACTCTATCATTAGACTCCAGTTTAAAAAACACCCACCTCTTATAGTATGTGTAAAAGGTATATATATTTAAATTAGACCGCCAGGCGCAGTGGCTCCACCTGTAATCCCAGCACTTTAGGAGGCTGAGGCGGGTGGATCACTTGAGGTCAGGAGTTTGAGACCAGGCTGGCAAACATGGCAAAACCCCATCTTTACTAAAAATACAAAAATTAGCCAGGTGTCATGGCACATGCCTATAATCCCAGCTACTCGGGAGGCTGAGGCAGGAGAATGGCTTGAACCTGGGAGGTGGAGGTTGCAGTTAGCCAAGATCACACCAATGCACTCCAGTCTGAGTGACAGAGCAAGACTCCGTCTCAAAAAATATATAAAATAAAATAAAATAAATTACACTATTTCGTTAGCTTCTTATTAACAGCTCTTATTAACAGTACTTATTAACCTGAGTACCTACATTGTCATGCAGCACTTGACTCTTGTTTCATTTGGCTAATCAAGTCTCTTGTTTGTGGGGACCAAGCCATGGCCCAATCAGCCTCATTGGCCTCAGACCCCTGGGGATTGGTGCATTAGGGACCATAGAACAAACCATCAGCAGCCTCACTTCCAGAAGTTTAAATTGGTCAGCCTCATTAGATATTAATGAATGATTCATTTTGAAAGCCACATACACAATGCAACATACCTTCTTGCAATCTCAATGAAAGAAAGCAGGCATGCTCAACAGTCAAACAAGTAACTGAAGCAAGATAATGTATACATTTTAAAGGCACGTTGGAAAAGCGGAGCTGTTTTCACTATAAGTTGCATTGGTAGGGCAAGGCACAGAGTTTAATACTGAATGGGGCTTGTTTTAGTGACAACCCCCACTTCTCTTGCCCTCTTTCTCTTCTTCCTCCTGCCTTCTTTCATCTTTCCCCTCCTTTCCACCTATTTTAGTTCTATGCTTTCCTGAAGGATCAGTGTAGTTTTTTCATAAATATAGTTAATGCAAAGAATTGCTTTTATTGAAAAATTATGCTTATATGAAAATGTGCTTCCTTTTATAAAATAGTATTAGGTAGTTTTAAAGATTGTCTTCTTTGGGCAAAGTAAATTAGCAATCTTGGAGTTTCCTCTGAATATATATTTTTTAAATTTTACGCATCCAAGAACAGGAACCACTTGTCCAGAATACAGAGAAGAGAGATGAGATAAAGAGCAAAGTACAGTATATGACACCTAACAAGTTGATTCAAGTTGAACAAGTTAAGCTCCATAATATATTTTCTACGGGAGAGAGGGGGCAAATTAGCAGGAGTGCCTAGGTCTCCTTTGGGAGTCAGGGAAGGCTTCACAGAGGAGATAACGTTTGAGCTGGAGTTTGAAGGATTAGCAGGGGAGAAATGGCAGGGCATTCCAAGCAGAGTGCCTACGAGCAAAAGGCGCAAAGCACAAAAGAGTACAACGTGTCCAGCAGCTCTGAGTAGGCGAGTGGCTGCAGCGTAGTGTTCTTGGAGTTAGGTGATCAAGGGTGACGGACGAAGGGACTATTTTTTCCTGCTTGGAAGATTTCTCCTACAGCTCATTGCACGGTGCTGGGCACACATTGCAGGAGCTCAATAAATACTTGTTGAATTGGGACAGGGTGATCTAGTGCGCTGGGAACCAGGGCATCTGGATGCTTTCTCACGCACCCGCAGTGTGACCTTGGCCAAGTCCCTTTTCTGAGACTGCGGTTCCTGCTTAGTAATCAAGTGCGAGTGAGAAACCGGAGGAGGAGGTTGGCTAGAGGCGCCGAGCCCTTCTAGCGGCCTGAATCCCTGATTTGATGAGTAGAGGGCGGGGCGGGCCGCTCGGGGCCGCGGCAGGCGGAGGTTCAGTTCCTCCTCCGGTCCAGCAGGGGGCACGGGGAGTGGCTTCCCGCCGCCCTTCCCCTCCTGGCGGGCGCCGGGCAGACTGGATTACCTTATCTAATTATAAAGGTTAGATAAGGGTCAAGTCCAGTGTATTTCTATCCAATGGTAAACAAAATGATAAAAGTTAGTTGACAATTC
>NW_012109075.1:103438-109009 GCF_000951045.1 Mandrillus leucophaeus
GGTTAGAGTGGGGGCAGGGGCGGGCGCGGGAGCAGCCCAGGGCCAGAGAGGGAGCCCGAGCCAGGCAATATCCAACCATGTCCGACGAGGCCTCGGCCATCACTTCCTACGAGAAGTTTCTAACCCCCGAGGAACCCTTCCCACTCCTGGGACCTCCTCGCGGGGTGGGCACCTGCCCCAGCGAGGAGCCGGGCTGCCTGGACATCAGCGACTTCGGCTGCCAGCTGTCCTCCTGCCATCGCACCGACCCGCTCCACCGCTTCCACACCAACAGGTACGAACTGCACCTGAGGGCAGGGGTGGATTTTCCACCTCTGGTCGCCCCCTTGCTCCTGGTCCTTCGTCCCGGGCTGCGCTTCCAGTCGCACCCTCCCCCACCTGCCTTTGACCAGCACTCATTCCCGGGCTCCTTCCCTGCCCCCCCTCCCTATTTTCACCCCTGCCCTCCGATTTTCCTTTCGACCGGCGTTTTACTCTCTTTTCCTCATTCATATTCTGGCTATAGCGACTCCTCCCTTCCCTACCTTCTTCCTCCCTCGCTTCCCTTCCCTCCCCCCATCTGTACCCTACGAATCCCAAACCCCCACCCTTGATTTTTAGATACGCCCCTGTTTCCATCCATCTGCAAAAGTTTAACCCCTTCCATTTCCGGTACGCTGTAGAGGAATTTGGATGACTCAAGATCAATCCATAGATCTTTTGAAAAGTGGCGTTGAAAGATGGCACGTTTAAAGCTAGAAGCTTAATTTTCCCTATTTTTAACCTATCTCACAGTCCTGTTCCCCCCCCCCCGCCACCACCCCTACCCCATTTTTTTTTTTTTTTAGTTGAGCGCTAGGAAACTAGTCGATTATTTCTTTTTTCTCCCCCCTCCTTTATTAACTGTTTGCCTTAGCGCTTTGGGCTCAGCCAAACTGGGTAAGCTTAAATCTGGAAGATTCCTTCATATGACATATCCCTTGGTTTGCTTCCCCTTTGAAGGGACAGAGTAAGGCTTAGGATGGACTGACTTACACAAATTTATTCAGAGGGTGTATCTCCTCCTAACTGATTTCGGTAGAAGGTAGTGTTCTGGAGACTTCTCTCATGCAAGCATTTACGTGTTAGATCAAATCTTGGGGGTGGGGGGATTTGAAGACGTCCTAGATATAGCCTCAACTTTTAATATAGGTGGATATTTGAGATATGTATACAAAGGGCTGGGGGTGTGTGTGGATAAGGCTCTAGGAGAGGGGTTCAGCTATGGAAAATACTGGAGATAAATTAAGAAATTTAGTTCTGACTTCTGATTCAAATTTATGATGTGAGTTTGATCAAATTCTTTCATATTTTAATGTCTTTAGCATATTTCTTCCCTCCCTTCCCTTAAATCAGTCTGTAGATTGAATGAGCTTCTACCAGGTACAAGGAATGTGTAAAAGATATTTCTTACATAAATGAAAGTTATAGTCTATGGGAACAAGGTGTTATAGTTAAATAATCAGAATATCAGTATAACACATCTCAAAACGAAGTGGCAGTAAATTTATTATGAGTACTCTAAATCATCATTGCAAAAACTGAAGAAACAGGCCCAGAAAGAAAAGATTGAGTTCAAGGTCGTAAAACCTAGTCAAGCAAATCCAAGACTATTCCTTTGAAGCCAATGATTAAACCTGGAACAGAACTAATCGATCCCGTGTTACAAATAGAACTTACGGTTTCCTAGACCAACTCACAGAACCCTATTTAACCCCTGATGTCACTGTAATGTGAATGTAACGTATTCATGAAATCAAGTGTGCTTAGGGTTATTTATGTTGGAAAATAATATAAAAGAATACCTTTGTACATATTTGGCATTTAAGTTTTGCAGCCTTGGAGCAAGTCACATACCCAGGAAAGTTAAATGATTTCAGAATGATCCTGCTGGATGATGAGGGCAAGGGAGTGAGGGCAGAGGCTGTGGGTAAGTACTGCCAAAACTGGGTGGAGGTGATGGGGAGTGAAGTTATGAGAATAATATGTTTCTTACAACTTGTTCTGTTCCTCCTCCTCCTCCCCATTTTTTCCCTGTGTTTTCTTCCCCTAAAAGACTTTGGTGAGGTCAGGACTTTTTTTCAATGGGGCAGTGAGGAGGGGAGAAGGAGGTTCTTTGCAAGCCCCAGTTTTTCCAAGTCAAACATTTTTCCTAGTTACTGCCTGCTTTTTTTTTTTTTTTTTTTCAACGTCCCTCTCCTACCCTACTTTTCACAAGGCTTGGCATGGTGGCAGGGGTTCTAATGCTCTGTATCCTTTTCAGCAGAGAGTAGGGGAAGCAAAATTAGCAATATTCACAGCACATGATGTTTCTGCCCTAGGCTACCTTGCCTTTTAAATCTATTATCCTTCTGGAATGTTCTGCCTTCTTACCCCTCCCCAAGATGGTGCTTGAGAGGACCATAGGCTTCCAGCCATTTCTTTTCAGGAAGAAGCACACAGCTAAATCATATATTGGGCAAAGTTTAGGGAGTTCTTTTATTTTGGAGTGGTATGTGTCACTTTTTCCCTTCACATCACGTCATTTGCCAATTCAGGCAACAACCCAAAAATCAGATTTCAAATAGTTGTAGGCTGAAATTCTGCCTTGGGTTTAGTCATTGTAAAACAAATTTCGTTGGAAGTAGGAAGCTTGTTAATTGGTAGATATTTGACTTAACCTTTATTTTGCTTCCTTCTTGATACCTGATAAGAAAAATGTGGAGATTTAAAAAATAATGCCCTTGATAAGGACTTTATGATTATGACAGTTTGTGCCTACTCATTTACTGGATTCTGGGCTATATTTGCAATTTTCATTAACAAAGACAGTCACAGCACTGAGGTTGAATGGATGCAATATTCAGATTTTTTTTTTAAGACAGAGTCTCACTCTGTCACCCAGGCTGGAGTGCAGTTGCACAATCTTGGCTTAGGGCAACCTCTGCCTCTTGGGTTCAAGCGATTCTCCTGCCTCAGCCTCCCGAGTAGCTGGGACTGTAGGCGCATACCACTATGCCTGGCTAATTTTTATATTTTCAGTAGGGACAGGGTTTCACCATGTTGGCCAGGCTGATCTTGAACTCCAGACCTCAGGTGGTCCACCCACGTCGGCCTCCCAAAGTGCTGGGATTACAGGTGTGAGCCACCGCGCCCGGCCCAATATTCAGATTAAAGTCATTTGTGGCGTAGGTTGGTATGTCACTGGTCTAGGTTCAGTAGAAAATACATTACGTGGACACAGCCAGTTTCCTAATCATTCATACCTTAAGACTTACATGGATTGGTCTAGAATTTTAGGAAAATAGAATAAATTTCAGTAAGCCAAAAAAGTGAATGAATTTTTTAAAAATGTGAAATGTCAGTGTGGAACATATGTAGTGTTTAAGACATTTTCTTTCGTTTGGGGGGCAGTGATTTTCTGATGTAAATGGGGGCTTTCTCTTAGCACTTCCAAACTGTCGCATAAATCAGTTACTCAGTTATGTGATTTTAGAGCTCCATTTTCAATCACCATTAACCAGAAAAACCTAAAGACTATTGTGTGCCTTTGGTAACACCCATAGTTTTCCTATCTAGATACAGAATTAGAGGTGCAGAAGAGCTGTGGGTTGCAGGTGGGAGAACCATGTTGGAGAAATTTGGTTTGGGGACTTGCTGAGACAAGTCGAAAATGGGGGTTAGGATTTGGAGAAATATCCAGGCTAGAAATACAGATTTGGGAGTAATCAGTAGAAATCCGTGACGTGATAGAAGTGGAACTACAGGTTACAAAGGTTGAGAAAGTGGAAGCTTTTCAATAAATTTAGCAGGGAAGGAAAGGAGAAGGGGAGATGTTGTGAGAATTTGAAAGGGAAGTAAAGGTTTCTTTCTTTCTTTTTTTTTTTAACCTCATTTAGTTTTTCTTTTCCAAGAATAGAGATGTTACCTCCTTAGAAGCAGGCCACAGGAAAAGGAGAAATTGAAAATATAAAAGAAGATGGGATGAGAGATAGAGATGATGAACTCAGAAGTGCAAATGGGATCATTAGCCTTAGAAATGACACAGAGTGTTTTTTACTTCCAAGGCAATAAAGAGGGTGGGAAAGATGGGTAATGAACCCAACATGATTGAGATAGCGAGGAGGAAAGTAGGGAACTTAAGTGGGTAGAAGAAGGGGTTGTATATTCTCTAACTTGGAACCTTGGTGGTCTGTTGGACTCCAGAATAGCAGCAGAGGTCAGGTTGGCTATATGGGGATTCTGACAGAGAGTCAGTGGTGAATACAAGTACTGATAGGGCACTGTCCCCTAAGAATGAATGTATAGCATAGACTTCAAATAACCTTCATCAGCTTGACAGGACTTTATGTGCTCATTGGCTGGATTCTTATCTTCAGAAGTGGCAATCAGGTCCACCTGAGAGAAAAGGGGACTGCAGAGGAATGTATACATGGTGCACATGCTTTTCTTAATTTTAATTCTTAATTTTAACATTTAAATGGCTATTTACCAAAATACTATTGAAAGTCCTTAGTCTGTATATTCTTGCTGAAACACCTTGCAGAGAAATATTCTTGGCTTTATTTTTTTGTAAATTAAAATTTGGGCAGCAAGCCTAGTTATTGAGTTAAACACTGTGTTTCACTGGAATTCTTTTCAACATCTTTCACGATTTTGAAGAAAGTCTCCTTTGAGAGTAATATTATGGTTATAGCTAGAATCGAAGTGTTAGGTAGCTTTCTCTTAGTGGAATAAAATGTAAGGGCTTGTAAATTTGAATAGTTTAGTGCTGAGCACACAATGGACATTCATTACAAGTTTGAAACTGACAGAACAGTCTAAAAGAATCATACTTAAATTTTTATTTAAAAACTTATTATAGAAAACTGAGGGCATATAAAAAACTGTAGACCACTCATGATCCTTTTCCCCAAAGGTAACAACTATCAACATTTTAATGATGTTTCTTTTAATGTTTCTATGTACATATATAATTTTTAAAAATCAGGATCAGGCTGTATATACAGTTTGTGACCTGCATATTTGCACTTACATTGTTGGGTGTTTTCCTTTTGAATAGTCTGAAAATATGATTTTTAGTGATTATAAAAATACCATTCAGATATATCATTTAATCCCTATATTTTAGGGGCATTTGTTTTCCCTTTTGGACTATTACAAATAGTATTGTTTGAACATATTTGTATACACATCTTTTTTCCAAATTTCTATTTGGGGAAGGGAACACAATTCCTAGAAGGGGAATTACTAATTCCAAATGAATGAACCTTTTTAAACCTCTAGATGTACATAGTACTGCCAAATTGCTTTTAAGAAAGATTATGTCAACTTACACTGTCACTAGCAATGGATGAAAGTACTTCCTACTTTGTTTTTATCTATATTGCCTTAAAATTATGATCTTAAAAATTTGCAGATTAGAGGATACAAAAATTTTGCCAGGTGCATTGGTTCACACCTATAATCCCAGCGCTTTGGGAGGCCAAGGTGGGAGGATTGCTTGAGCCCAGGCATTTGAAACCAGCTCGGACAACATGATGAAACCCTTTTTCTACCAAAAAAAAAAAAAAA
>NW_012109075.1:109189-121696 GCF_000951045.1 Mandrillus leucophaeus
AAAAAAAAAAAAAAAAAAAAAAAAAAAAAAGAAGAGGATATAAAAAATGTTACAATCTTTACTAGTAAAAAATATTATTATTCTATTTTATGAATGGTTTGTTCAATTATGAGTTCAGTTTACTTGCCACTGATAATTAAAAACAAAAGACAAAGACTTCTGAGAACATTCAGAACCTTGTGATGGTTACAAATCTGAAAAACTGAGAAACACACTGACTTTGCCCAAAGGTAAGAGCACAAAATGAAGCAAATTCCTGACTCCTTTGGCAGTGATCTAATGGTTAGATTACTAAATATGGCATCTTTTTTTTTTTTTAAGGAATGTCATTATTACTCATGGAGAGAAACACATTTCTACAGAATTTTTAGAAGCTAAAAAGAAATTCTAATTAAAAACAATTATCTAACAGTTTTTCCTAGCACTGAACATATTATTTGGTACATAGAAGATACTGACTAAATGTTTGTTGAATGAGTGAATGAATAAAGGGAAAAAAATCACATGTAATTCGAAGACACAAGAGAAAAATAGTTTGCTCAGGACATAATGTAGATAGGGCTTACTGTGTCCAGAATGTATTTTTGTTTTGTTTTGAGACAAGGCCTTGCTCTGTCGCTCAGATTGGAGTACAGTGGCAGGATCAGCTTGCTGTAACCACAGACTCCTGGGCTCCGGTGAACCTCCTGCTTCAGCCTCCTGAGAGTAGCTGGGAATACAGACATGTGCCACCTTGCTCAGCTCATTTTTAAACTTTTTGTAGAGACAGTGTCTCGCTTTGTTACCCAGACTGGTCTCAAAGCAGGGTGTGATTCCTCTTCATAACTTTTATTGCAAGACCTGGGATAATTTGGTTAATTAAAAATTTTTCTAAAATGAGGATACTGTTCACCTAGCAAGCATGTGATGAAAGTAATATTACAAGATATTCTAGGATTCTTAGATGAATTTTATTTTTTTTACTATCTATAAAAATTTATTGACATCTATTTTCTATTTACTGAATTATAATAGTTTGTGTGTATGTGTGTTTCAGTGTTTTAAAATGCTCTACCTTCAATTCAAAAGAAAAGGTACCATAAAGTTTTTCAGATTGTCCAAATTTTTTATGTAAATCAAGAACTTCTAAAAGATTAGCCATACAAAATGGAGGAAGTTAAAAAAATGAAGTGCGTAATTTGAGAAACAGTAGATTTAATGAAGGATGAGACACGACCTAATAATAGGTAAATAACAGACTTTTCATAAGGTAGTCGTTACTTCAGGAGCTTGTTAGTACTGGAAATACTAAATCATTATCTTAAGGATTAATTCCCTATGCTACTGGCAAAGCAATGAAAATTGTCTTATTAATAGTATAAAACTAGTGGAAATTTACAAAAGAAAACAGATTGATAGATTTCAAGACCAAAAAAAAATCCAACCAAAAACCCTACAATAAATACTGTAGACAAAATGTTAATATCCTTAATGCATAAATAACTCTTACAAAATTAGTAATGAAAATATTAACACATAGGAAAACACCATAGCAGAATAGCTAATAAATATTTAAAAATTTGATCTTGCTAGTAATTAAATAAATAAAACTTGATATAAAAATGTTTCTGTGCCAGTGCAGTGGCTCACGCCTGTAATTCCAGCACTTTGGGAGGCTGGGGTGGATGGATGGCTTGAGCTCAGGAGTTTGAGACAAGCCTGGGCAACATGGCAAAACCCCATCTCTACAAAAAATACAAAAATTAGACAGGCGTGTTGCACCTGTGGTCCCAGCTACTTGGGAGGCTGAGATGGGAGAATCGCTTGAGCCTGGGAGTTTGAGGCTGCAGTGAGCTGTGTTTGTGTCACTGCACTCCAGCCTCAATGACAAAAGTGAGTCCCTGTCTCATAAAAACAAAAAGTTTCTGTCCTATAAGATAGGTAAAAAAAAATTTTAGCAATTTTAGTGCTGTTAAGATTGTGGTGAAATGAGCACTTTTATATACTGCCTTGGGGAGTATAAATTGATGCAGCCTTTCAGAAAGGTGTTGACTAAATTGATCCTTAGAAGTGTTCATATTCTTTGACTCAGTACTTAGCTTTCAAGCAGCTGTGTCCTGAGATAATATATTTTGATAAATAATTATAAACAAGGCTCATCTCAGTATTATTTCTAATATTAAAAAATTAGAAACAACTTATGTATCTATTATTGGGGGAATAAAGTTAAATAAATTATGATACATTTAATACAATGGAATATTATATAGGCATTAAAATGTTTTTAAGTAATATACTTAGGAAAATGTTTAGCATATTAATGTTAAATGAAAAAAGCAATATACTAAAATATATATACACAGAATGGTTGCTGATTCTGTAAAAAATATGTATGCATGTAAAAATAAACTATCAAAATATTATAGATTAGTTACTGCTGGATAATGGAATTATTGATCATTTTATTATTCATTCCTTTCTTTCCAACATCTTTGCAATGAGCCTGTACAGCATTAATATGGAAAAGTTACTTAAATATAACAAACACTTCTTGAACATCTACCTGTGTAGATGCTTGTTGGTGCTTTTCTCTGCCCTGCAATGGCCCCACTCTTCCTTTAACAATAATAAAAGCTGTCATATATTGGGCACTTTTTATGTGTGCTGCAAGTGCTCTGTATTCATTCTCATGTGATCATCACAGTACCTCCATTGGGACACAGACTTGGAGAGAGTGTTATTTGCTTAAAATCAATTAGCTAGGAAGTGACAGCAAGAATTTGAACTGTCTGATTCTAGAGCTTAGTCATAACCACTATGCTGTATGTTTTGTTTGTGGATGAAGATTTTACTTTAGTCCTAATTTAAATACTACTTTCTTTTAAAATAGTGTACTACAAAAATTTTCAGGCAGCTACAAAAGTAGAGAGAAAAGTGTAATGTACCCCATGTTCCTGTCACCCAGCTTCAACATTTATTCATATATGGCATCATGCTTCATCTGTACCTCTATCCACTCCCCAACCCCTGCCTTATTTTGAGGCAATTCCTAGACATATATCATTCATAAATATTTTAGTATATTTCCTTAAAAGGTAAGGGTTCTTTTAAAAATACAAAAAAAAAAAAAACCCTCACTTTCCTTATACATGTTATAAATATGTCCTGTTAATTATATCTTAACACTGTGTGGATTCTGTAGTTCTTGTGATTTCTTTTATGTTGTGTTTTTGAAGGTGGAACCTAACTTCTTGTGGAACAAGTGTTGCCAGCTCAGAAGGCAGTGAGGAGCTGTTTTCATCTGTGTCTGTTGGAGATCAAGATGATTGCTATTCCCTGTTAGATGATCAGGACTTCACTTCTTTTGATTTATTTCCTGAGGGGAGTGTCTGCAGCGATGTCTCTTCTTCTATTAGCACTTACTGGGATTGGTCAGATAGCGAGTTTGAATGGCAGGTAAGTTTTTTTGTCTTTTTCTTGTCCTCATTACTATAGAAGTAGAACTATAAACTTCTCTTTTGATATTTTCATCTCTACTTCAAAGTAAATTTCTCTACTGTTTATCCAGTCCTGGAGATTCTCTTACAACGTGTTTTAAAGTTAAGAATTTGATGGGATATCTTTATTTTTGCTAATGTACCTTTTAGATGCTATAGATCTCCTTTTGTAGATTTTTATGTTATTTAATACTTGTGTAATATTACCATTATTATATATCATCAGTACCTTTCTATGCATGAATCCAAGCAAATTTATGCTTCCTACCCTATAATAAATAGGTTTTGTGTCCTTATAGGACACATATCAGTCACATTATGTATCTAATATCATAAACTGTTATTACCATAAATACATGATTTTTGGTTCTGTCATCAGAAATATATAATTTCTCATTTTGTATTCTGTTTGTATGTAGACATGTTTTTCGCCTGACACTTTTTTCTTGTGGCGTATATACCATGTAAAACGGCTTTGTGGTAAATTGTTTGAAAATGCTGCCTTATAATGAGTGCAGTTTGTCAGAAAATTTAGATTGTGTTATTACAACATCCATATTCTGATTGTAAAAACGATACATTTAAAGATGTTTTCCCTGCCTACAGCAAAGATTTTATTTGCTAGATAAACTCGAATGCCTGCTACGTTTGAAAGCTATCTGAATACTTGAAGTTTTATTCCAAAAGAGGAATTGAATATTATAATTTCAAACAGCTTTCAAATAATACAGAATGGCACCAAATTTAAAAAGTCTCCAAGTCCCACTCTACTATGGTTACCACTGTTAGGAGCTTATGCAGATTCAAGTATGTTTGCATACTGTTAAAAACACATGGGATTATACTTCATCCACTGTTCGGCCCTGTGCTTTTTTTTCAGCTAACACATCTCATTCTTTTCCATAACTGGATGATAATTTACTTAATCCATTTCCTAATTATGGCTATTTCAGTTTGTTTCAGTTTTTTGTTGTTATAAACGATGCTACACTGAAAGATGAGATTTTTTTTTTTTAAGAAAAAAAGTAATTCACAACCCTTCCGTTTTTGTTTTTCATATTATTTTGGTTAAAATTTTTTTAAACTTTTTAAAAATTTGAGGTGAAATTCACCATTTTCATCATTTTGAAATGTATAGTTCAGTAGTTATTAATATACTCACAGTGTTGTGCAGCCATCATCACTATGTAATTCCAGGGCATTTCTGTCACCCCCAAAAGAAATCTTATACCCATTAGCACATAGTCCCAATTCTCCCCTCCCCCTTATCACCTGGCGACTACTAATCTAATTTCTCTATAGATTTGCTTTTGTAGATATTTCATATAAATGGATGAATATGTGGCCTTTTGTGTCTGGCTAATCTTTCATTTGGCATAATGTTTTCAAGGTTCATCCATGTTGTACCATATAACAGCACTTCATTCCTTTCTATGACTAATACTCCATTTTGTAGATGTACACTACCACATTTTGTTCATCCATTCATTAGCTGATGAACTTTGGGTTGTTTCTACTTTTTGGCTGTTATAAATAATACTGCTGTGGACATTCAGGTACAAGTTTCTATGTGGATTTGTATTTTTAATTCTCTTGGATATACCCCTAGGAGTGGAATTGCTGGATCATATGATCACTTGATGTTTAACTTTTTGAGGAACTGCTAACATGTTTTCCAGAGTGACTACACCATTTTACTTTTCCACCAGCAACGTATGAAAGTTCCCATTTCACCACGTCCGTGTCCACACTTGGCCTTGTCTTTTTGTTTATAGCCATCCTACTGGGTATAAATTGGTGTTTCATTATGGTTTTGAGCATCTTTTCATGTGCTTTTTGACCATTTGTGTGTCCTCTTTGGAGAAATATCTATTCAGATACCTTGCCCCTTTTAAAATTGTGTTATTTTACTTTTTATGGTTGCATTGTAAGAGTTCTTTCTATATGCTGGCTATTAGACCCTTATCAGATATATGATTTGCAAAGATGTTTTTATTCTGCGGGTTGTCTTTTTGCTTGTTAGTATTTATTCACTTGATAGTGTCCTTTGACACCAAAGTTTTTAATTTTAATGAAGTCTAATTTATCTTTTTTTTGCTGTACTTATAATATCATATTTTAAAAACCGTTGTGTAATCCAAGATGAGAAAGATTTTCACCTGTTTCCTTCCCAGACTTTTAGAGTTTTAGTTCTTACATGTAGGTCTTGATCCATTTTGAGTTATTTTTTGTATATGATGTGTAAGATAGGAGTCCAGATTCATTCTTTCTTTTGTGTGTGTGTGTGTGTGTCTTGTTTTTTGAGATAGAGTCCTGCTCAGCTCAGTTGCCCAGGCTGGAGTGACGCAATCTCAGCTCACTGCACCCTCTGCCTCCTGGGCTCAAGCCATTCTCCTGCCTCAGCCTCCCGAGTAGCTGTGATTACAGGCGCCCACCACCAAGCCCGGCTAATTTTTGTATTGTTAGTAGAGACAGGGTTTCACCATGTTGGCCGGACTCGTCTTGAACTCCTAACCTCAGGCAATCCGCTGCCTTGGCCTCCCAAAGTGCT
Organism: Mandrillus leucophaeus; assembly: GCF_000951045.1. Lineage (NCBI taxonomy): Eukaryota > Metazoa > Chordata > Mammalia > Primates > Cercopithecidae > Mandrillus > Mandrillus leucophaeus. Next base: position 115,217 of record NW_012109075.1, read on the forward strand.
GGGATTACAGGCTCATTCTTTCTTTTTTTAAGAACGGAGTCTCACTATGTTGTCCATGCTGGTCTCGAATTTTTGGGCTCAAGCAATCCTCTCACCTCATCCTCCTGAGTATCTGGGACTATAGGCATGCACCATTGCACCTGGCTCCCAAATTTTTTATTTTGTATGGGGGTATCCAGTTGTCCCAGCACCATTTGTTGCAAAAATTATTCTTTCCTCATTGAATCATCTTGGCACCCTTTTGAAAATGAATTAATCATAGATGTGTGGGTTTATTTTTGGACTCTGAATTCTATTCCATTGATGTATGTGTCTATCCTTAAGCTAGTACCACACTGTTTTAGTTATTATAGCTTTTCAGTAAGTTTTGAAATTGAGATGTGTTCTCCCACTTTGTTGTTCATTATAAAGATTGTTTAGGCTCACATCTGTAATCCTAGCACTTTGATAAACTGAGGTAGGTAGATAGCTTGAGCCCAGGAGTTCAAAACGAGCCTGGGCAACATGGCAAAACCCTGTGTCTTTAAAAAAAAATGCAAAAATTTGCCAGGCATGGTGGTGTGCACATGTGGTCTCAGCTACTCAGGAGGCTGAGGTTGGAGGATCGCTTGAGCCCTGAAGGTGGAGGTTGCAGTGAGCTGAGATTGTGCCATTGCACTCTAGCCTGGGCAACAGAGCTATTTGGGGTCCTTGCAATTCCGTATGAGTTTTAGGATCAGGTTGCCCATTTTTCAAAAAAGTGTAGTTGGAATTTTGATAGAGATCACATTGAATCTGTAGATTGCTTTGGGGAGTATTGCCATCTTAACAATATTAAATATTCCAATTAATATGGGATGGAATATCTTATTTATTTAGGGCTTCTTTATTTCAATGATGTTTTGTAGTTTTCAATGTCTAAGTCTTACACTCTCTTGGTTGAATTAATTCCTAAATATTATATTCTTTTCGATGCTGTTATAAATGGCATTGTTTTCTTAATTTTATTTTCAGATTGTTCGTTGCTAGTGTATATATAGAAATACAATTGGTATTTGTATATTGATTTTGTATCGTGCCAACTTTGCTGAAGTCATCTGTTAGCTTTAATAATTTTTTCCCCTGTGTGGATTATTTATCATTTTCTATATTTAAGATCATGTCATCTATGAATAGAGATAATTTTTCTTCTTTTTTCCTCATCTGGATGCCTTTTAATTCTTGCTTAGTTGCCCTAACTAGATCTCCTGTACAGTGTTTAATAGAAATGGTGAAAGTGAGCATCCTTGTCTTTTTCCTAATCTTAGGGGAGAAGTTCAGTCTGCTTCTCAATGTAGTTTTTTTAGTATTTTGTTAAGGAATTTTGCATCTATATTCATAAGGGATATTGGTCTGCAGTTTTCTTTCTCAGTTGTGTCTTTGTCTAGCTTTGGTGTCCAGGTAATACTGTCCTCATAAGGAGATAGGAAGTTTTTCCTCTTCTGGTTAAAATTTTTTAATAAGATTTTCTCATTTAAGATATAAACTTTTTCATGATATTCATAATGAATTTTTCAGTGTTTTTTTTTTTTTTTTTTTTTGGAGACAAGGCCTCGCTCTGTCACCCAGGCTGGAGTGCAGTGATGCAAAAATGGGTCACTGCAGAATTGACCTCCTGGACTCAAGCAGTCCTCCTGCCTCAGCCACCTCAGTAGCTGGGACCACAGGTGGGCACCACAACAACCAGCTAAATTTTTTTTTTGTTTTTTTGTAGAGACAGGGTCTCACTTTGGTGCCTAGGCTGGTCTTGAATTCCTGGGCTCAAGCGATCCTTCCACTTTGGCCTCCCAAAATGGTGAGCCACTGTGCTCAGCCAGTGTCTCTCTCTCTCTCTCTCTCCCCCACTTTTTTTTTTTTTTTTTAGTGCAGACTTTGTATTTAAAATCAGACTGCAACAATTCTTAGTAAAGCATAAGTCAGTTAGAGTCCTGATAATTCTAAGAAATATTTTTTCTGCTTATTTTATGTGATTTATTTAGAGTTATCATCCATAATGTTACAAGGTGGCAGACATTTTTAAATTTTAATTGCTGGCTCCTTCACTTATGTTGCGAGTAGTTAGAGTGGAAAACCATCCCCAGCCATTCACCCTTAATGTACATGAGTGACTATGATGTCAGAACAAAAATCATACCTGCCTTAGTAATGTGTTTTCCCACTTGTGAAATTGGAGTATGGATACTCTGTTACCATGGATATCTGCTATTTAAATATGCTGAAAGATTTAAAGTGCTGTCTTGTATTTGTGGAATTTCATAATGATGAGCAGTAAATTATCCAAGAAGATAATTACAAATTACATGTTAGGATTAATATGGATTAAATTCATTTACTATAGTTAAAAAATTTGTATTACTTCTGTTATGATTAAAAACTACATCTGTTTAAATCTTTCTTTTTAACAGATGTTTCAGTTACTGAAGTAAATATAAATGATTTACGGATTCTCTGGGAAGAAAAATGCTCACTACTTAGTAAGATGAGATTTTAACCTTAGAATGAATTAGCATCTTTGCATTTTGCTTTGCTGATAATTTTCTTTGCTTTCAGTGCTTTTGTTATTAAGGATATATTTGACTAGTCTTAGAGTCTGAGAAATTATTTCTATTATTGAGCAGGAAAGCTTAGAAAATTTAAACAGTGAGTAATCAGCTGTCACACTTGAAACCTAGAGGTGCACTCTGAAATTACACATCAGCTGTTACAGAAATGAGCTTACTCATAAAATTCTGCTGCATTCTGCAGAAAATATGGCAGAGATTTAAGTCTCCCTGTGTTTCACAATTACTGATCATAATATAAATATGCCAAATATTGCCCATGAAAAATATGGGCTGGGAGTTAGTAAGCATTTATTCTGAAATATAGTATCAGTTATAAAATGGAAAATTGCTGGTCTAATAAATATACAGGAGCCCATACAATTCTCCGATACAACCGCTAGTCTAATCTCGTATCTCCAATCGTCTACTTGACATTTCCACTTAGATGACCTTAATATTTAATACTAACCCATTATTTGATGCTGAGTCCTTGATGCAGTGTTGCAACTTCCAATTACAATGTTTCCATGGAAAAAAATAGACTCTGCTTAGTGACATGTCTTACAACTTAGTAAAAAATTATTATTGTCTGTCCAAAGGACACTTGTGCTTGCTTCTCCCATTATCACTACAAACCCTTTATATCCCAAATTGTATTCCTCTCTTATTACAAACTTGCCAGACAGGCAAAACTGTTTAGCATAGTTGAAAGCATTAGATTGGTGTCCTACTTTGGATTCTGCCACTAGTTGTATGACCCTCCCCAGACATCATTTTTTTCTTTTATGTAAAATGAGGATGTTGGACTAGAAGATCTGTAACATCCTTTCGGTTACCTTGCTATGAAAATTGCGGTCTTTAAGTGTATCACTCTGGGTGGGTTGTGTGACCTGAAATGTCACCAATTTTTTTCTGGTCTCAACATGAGACACTTTATTACCTTATCCATTCAGTTATCAAACCAGCTTTGTAAATTGTTTTTCTTTCTTTTTTTTTTTTTTTTTTTTTGAGATGTAATCTTACTCTGTTGCCCTCACTGGAGTGCAGTGGTGCGATCTTGGCTCACTGCAACCTCTGCCTCCTGGGTTCAAGCGAAGCTCCTGCCTCAGCCTCCTGAGTAGCTTGGACTATAGGCGCATGCCACCACACCTGGCTAATTTTTGTATTTTTGATTGAGACGGAGTTTCACCATATTGGCCAGACTGGTCTCGAACTCCTGACCTCGTGATCTGTCTGCCTTGGCCTCCCAGAGTGCTGGGATTACAGGTGTGAGCCACTGCGCCCAGCTTTGTAAATTTTCATGTTACATTTGTCCTATGTATTCCCATTTTTCTTTCCATTTTTGCTTATTTTCATCCACGCCTAGATTACAAGAGCTTCCTATCTAATTCCAGTCTTTCCTCACTCTATTTTGTCCCCATAGTGCTTTCTAGCTGATCTTCCCTAAAGACCAGTTTCATCAAGTTACTTCTTAGAAAATGTTATCGGCCTACTTCTACATATCATATGACAGTTTTTGGTTCTTCTGTTGAACTTTTAAATCCCTAGCACTGATTTTCTGTGTTAATCATACTGACATATGATTACATGATATCTAGGATATATGTCACCTCATACTATGTTTTTTTCCATCTATGACTTTACTAAATTATTCTCCTTAGCTGAATGTCTTTTCCTTTTTCCCCTATCATTCTGAAACACTACCATGTGAAATTAACCCAAGCACTTTAGCAACATGTGACATTCTCTGAGAGATTGTGCTACTTTTTTAAGGGTCCAAAACCATGGCAAGGGATGGAAAAAGAAAAGTACATCTCTTTATTGAGTGTTGCCTGTGTGCCAGGCATGTTACCACATTTAAACCACTCAACAATCCTTTGAGATTGATGATGTTGACCACATTTTACTGCTAACTCTGAGGCTCAAAGAAATAAACTAACCTATACAAGGTCACACTGCTAGTGAGCAGTGGAGCTGGGATTTGAACTCTGGGATCTTTTTACTTATCCCTGAAAAAATGGCCAAGGTACCACTACTTAGCTTTTTTACACCCCTCCCTCCCCAACAAATGCATAGACAGAAGTAAAGGTACAAATTTAAGTGCCTAGCAGATATTCTCCAAGATTTAGATGAATTTTTTTCTTATATTTTGAAAATACAGGTATTTCAAGAGTTCTTTCATTTACCTCATTTATCAAAGGAGCTTGATGGAGGGGAGGCCTTTTGTCTGATAAGAAGTGTCTTTTTTTTTTTTTTTTTTTTAAGGGCCACAGGGAGATTTGAAGTCAAAGGGAAAATAGCAAAGCATTTTCTTTTTTGCAATTACAGGCTGTAAAAGAGATGGCATTCATATGTGCATTCAGCAATCATCCTTTCATAACACCACCTAGATAACAATTAGGGTGAAGGGTGAACAGTTCAAGCAGTGTTAGTTAATGAGATTTTATGGGTTTTTTTGTTGTTGTTTTGAGATGATCGCTCTGTCTCCCACACTGGAGTGCAGTGGCACGATCTTGGCTCACTGCAACCTCTGCCTCCCAGGTTCAAATGATACTCCTACTTCAGCCTTCTGAGTAGCTGGGATAACAGGTGCGCACCACCACACCCAGCTAATTTTTGTATTTTTAATAGAGATGGAGTTTTGCCATGTTGACCAGGCTGGTCTCGAACTCCTGACCTCAGGTGTTCCACCCACCTCCGCCTCTCAAAGTGCTGGGATTACAGGCATAAGCCACTGCGCCCAGCCGTTAATGAGATTTTAAAATAAGTTATACAGATTGTTGGTAGTCACTTATGTACTTGGACTTGTCAATAACTGTCATAGTGAAAATGTAGTTTTTAAGAGTAGTAGCTACTTATGGGGATGTAGAAAGAATGGCCTCTCTCTTAGACAATTTCATTTTAAACATCATGGTCATCTTTTGCATAGTGATTGACTCCTATCTTTGTGGTTTCATTTATTTCTTTGTGATTGATTCCCCAGTGCCTGCCTGCAGTCCATTGCAACTCTCCCAAACTTTAATCCTGCAGCTTCAACCCACTGCTAGATATTTCCATTGATGACGTGTGGTCTGAAACCTAGCATTCATCATGTGCTGTGTTGTATAATTGTATGTCTGTGTTATTGTATTACTTTCCCAAGTAAAATTTTTGTGTAGGGACTTAACACTCCTTTGAATCCCCTGTACCTATTATACTGCTGTGTACAAAGTAGGAGTTCAAATACGTGTGATCGCAATAGTCTTCATGACTAAAGTAGCTCTTCACTTTTTTGGTAACCGCATAAGCCTAGAAATCATCCAGAGTTCAGATACAGTTGCAAGCTCTATAGAACCAAAACACAGCAAAAAGGTGCTGTTTTATACCTTGTAAAAATGAAGCCAGTATGTTTGAAAATTGTCATGTGCTCCTTGTAGAAGAAAAGACTTTACTTTTTTGATGAATGACTTAAATACATTTATTTAAAATTAAATCCATTCTAACTTTTGGAGGTAATGGATATATTTATTACCTTGGTCATGGTGGTGGTTACATGAGTATATGCACATGTGCAAAAATATACATAAATATATATAAAATTATAGCACATATTTTTGCTGTTTGTCTTAAATTGATTTTATTTTCTGTATGTTAGGCTTGCTTTTATTTCTCCTTTGTCTACACTTTGTCTTCTATGATGTTTTCTAATTTTTCTCTTATAATACTTCTGGTTCTTAAAAGTGTTTTGCTTTATATTAACAGCATATTTAAAATTATTTTATTATTTATTTTTTGAGACCAAGTCTCACTCTGTCGTCCAGGCTGGTATGCAGTGGCACAAACATGTCTCATTGCAGCCTCAACCTTCCAGGTTCAAGCGATCCTTCCACCTCAGACTACAGGCATGTGCCACCACACCCAGCTAATTTTTTTTCCTTTC
>NW_012109075.1:122581-150156 GCF_000951045.1 Mandrillus leucophaeus
GGGTTTCACCATGTTGGACAGGCTGGTGTCGAACTCCTGACCTCAGGTGATCCCCCTGCCTCGGCCTCCCAAAGTGCTGGGATTACAGGCATGAGCCACCACGCCCGGCTGCCATTAGTCTTACATTAAATGAACTTTTAAGGAAGCCCTCTTAGCATAGCCCGCAGCATGTCAATCTCATAAAGTAACTTTTAATCGATGTGGAAAATATACTGTAGTATTTAAAATGTAGTCTGAAACAATTTTGCTTTCCCTCCCCACACCCTCCTTATTTTTCTAAAGTTACCAGGCAGTGACATTGCCAGTGGGAGTGATGTACTTTCTGATGTCATACCCAGTATTCCAAGTTCACCTTGCCTGCTTCCTAAAAAGAAAAACAAGCACCGGAATTTAGATGAACTTCCTTGGAGTGCAATGACAAATGATGAGCAGGTAAAGATCTTAACATTCTTAATTAAAAGCTTTTATGTGGAGACTAGGTAAAGCTCAGTTTATTGCCTGTTTAAAGCTACTGGGGAAATGTGGATTGCTTAGTAAATCTGAATTTGAGCTTTAACTGTTTTTCAGGGAACAAATAAAACCTTAAGTGCTTCTGATATGTAAACACATTATAATTGACATAATGAAGGATCAGAAGTTTTAGCAATGATCTTATTTGTAATTTTTTCATCACATAGGTGGAATATATTGAGTATCTGAGTCGGAAAGTGAGTACTGAGATGGGTCTTCGGGAGCAACTTGATATTATTAAGATCATTGATCCTTCTGCTCAAATCTCCCCTACAGACAGTGAGTTTATTATTGAACTTAACTGTCTCACAGATGAAAAACTGAAGCAGGTATGTAAAGAAAATACAGATTATTTACCTATTAAAAATACCACCATCTTATAAAATGTAGACTAAAATAATCATATGTAAATACATAGATAATTAAGGCCAAAATCACTGCTGTGAAAGGTAATATTAGAAAAAATGATGGCACATTGATTTAAGACGTTTTATGTACATCTCACCTGCCAGTACCTTTCTGGGATCAGTGTGAATCTAGAACCTGCTTTTCAGTTGTATAGGATTTGAAATGTAATGTTACCACTTATGAGGTGGTTAGGTTAAGGTATAGATTTATTCTAACTCAGTTTACAGGAGACTAATCGACGAAATACTAATTAATGAGAGCTATTCTTTGGTAAATATCTGAGCTGAGGGATTTGAGTAGTTTTATGCTGTAATAATTGAGCCAGGCTAGGGTGAAACCTAGTGAATTTTCCCTCTGCTGTTCTGAAATCTACATCTCTGGTATCTTCTTCTTCTTCCCCCCCTTATTTATTTATTTATTTATTTATTTTGAGACGGAGTCTCACTCTGGAGTGCAGTGCCGATATCTCGGCTCACTGCAACCTCCACTGCCCAGGTTCAAGCGATTCTCCTGCCTCAGCCTCCCGAGTAGCTGGGATTACAGGCACCTGCCACCGCACCCGGCTAATTTTTGTATTTTTAGTAGAGATGGGGTTTCACCATCTTGACCAGGCTGATCTTGAACTCCTGACCTCGTGATCCACCTGCCTCAGCCTCCCAAAGTGCTGGGATTACAGGCGTGAGCCACTGCGCCTGGCCTCTGGTATCTTCTAAATACAATTTTTGCTGTTCTTTTTCTCTGGTATGTAGTTGAATGAATACTTAATGTTCTTATGTTCTACTTTGGATTTGTTTCTTTGTTTTGCATTTATCATTATTTATGAAAAATTTCTCTCATTTCAGTATTTCTCCCAGCAGACATACTATAATTTTCTACATTCCAGCAAATTTTTCATTAGTATGATAAATTGATGTCTTGCATTTGAAGACAGGTATCGTTGGCCCCTAGCTAAGATTTAGGAAACACCATAATCTTATATAAAATCAGCAGCTTACTTAAATTTCTTAAATGGAGACCTTTAACAACTGCCTAATCTCATCTATTTTATTTTATTGTTAGTTTGTATTTTGAGTGCTATTTTTTTACAGTCCTAAATTTCTGAAGGCGAGTAGCCTTCCATTTACTGATTATATTTTATGTGCTTTTAAAATCCAGATCTATAACATGTTTTCTAGAATTTTGAACATTGTTCATTTTTCTAGTACTTATTTCTAAATTTAGCCTTTCTATTCTACCTTATATATGCATCTGCAGCACTTTTGACAGTCTTTTAGATTAAGTACAATATTATTTTCCCCCCAGCATTTTGAAGATAGAACATCAAGGTGCAACACTAACCAGTTTGTGGTTGTGCTTCCCAAGGTCAGAAACTATATCAAGGAGCATAGCCCTCGCCAACGGCCTGCAAGAGAGGCCTGGAAGAGAAGCAACTTTAGTTGTGCAAGCACCAGTGGAGTGAGCGGTGCCAGTGCCAGCGCCAGCAGCAGCAGTGCCAGCATGGTCAGTTCTGCAAGCAGCAGTGGGTCCAGTGTTGGAAACTCTGCTTCAAACTCCAGTGCCAACATGAGTCGAGCACACAGTGACAGCAACCTGTCTGCAAGTGCAGCAGAGCGGATTCGGGATTCAAAAGTAAAACGTCTAATCAATACAAAACTTTACCTTTCAATATTAACATTAGTACTCCTTCATATAAATTTCTTGAAGAGTTAAAATGATCCTGCTGTCTAGATGCCTGTGGGTTTTGGTCTTAATTGAACAAGCAGGATGCTCTGCTGTTGAACAAAGCACTCTTGGCTGAGTGCTTTGAAATGCTGTTTTGACCCACAACCATATTGCATTCAATCTTACCTGATTTTTGTGTATGTTTTAAGTAAGATAAATTGGTGGAAATAATGAGTTATTCTCAAGATTGCAATATTGACTGCAACTCACTACTGAGCGAATCTCACTATGTTGCTGATGTTGCTGTCTATTAGCTCCTAAGAATGTTGTGTATGTCTTTTGTGTGTGTTAAATGTTTTCTTAATGTTTTAATCTTAAATGTTTCTTCTTAGCTAATTTAAAAACCTAATACTTTCTCTAATTTCTGTCTACTCTTTTCACAGTTGAGAAGGTTCTGTATAATATTGTTGGGCACTTAAAAAAAAAAAAGAAGGTATAAGTATATTTAGAATGGTCCTGTGGCTTAGCAGGGGAGTTTGATTCCTTGCAGTGACAAGAATCTGGAGCCAGTTTAAAGATGATAAGAGAATCTCTCTCTTTGGTGACCAAGTGGTGACTTGAAGATACACAGTGATTCTTTCCCTGGTTCTTAGGGAAGTAGCAGAAACATAGCCCGCTTTGTTAGTTGCTAAGGAATTTCCCTAGATATGTGGTCATTCCTTTTTAGTATCAGTTCACCAGTGACAAGGATGGGAGTACCCACTGAGTTTCTGATGGGTTTTTAAGATGGTATTCGCCTACTACGAAAAAGGCATGATTTTTTTTACCTGCCATTATAAGATTGCTAGTGTTTTTGGATGAAAGGCACCTGAGAATCATAAGTATTAGAGACCTGGGCAATGTTCTCTACATTTGTATTCAGTATTGTCCCCTAGTATTAATTGTGTGTTCAGTATGCATTTATACCAATGTACCTTAATGGAATTTAAAAAAGAAGTCTTTGAAGTGACTCATTATGCATCACTAGCCAAAATGATTGTCTCAACCCTTCCTAATCAGAAGAGTCACTGGTCAAATACCACAAAATTGGAATCTTAATCATTTTTATGCCTAAGCCAGTGGCTCACTTACTGGAATGAGGATCATACCACAGAAGGATTTGAACATCTCTTAAAGTTAGAACATAGAGAATTTGATCCACAAAACATTTTGGGGTGGATATGCCAAAAACTAAACCAAACTGATTTAGAAATTTTTATTTTGACAGAAGCGATCCAAGCAGCGGAAGTTACAGCAGAAGGCCTTCCGCAAGAGGCAGCTGAAGGAGCAGAGGCAGGCCCGGAAGGAGAGGCTCAGTGGGCTCTTCCTTAACGAAGAGGTGCTGTCCTTGAAAGTGACTGAGGAAGACCATGAAGCAGATGTTGATGTTTTGATGTAATAAGGGTGAATTTATTAGCATTCTTTGTGAGCATTAAAATACTCCATCCTTATTGGTTTACATGCATTTTGACCAAAATTTTGGTTAGGGCTGTGCTGATGTACCATTAATAATTTAAGCCAGTGGTTCTTGACAGGTGGTCCCAAGACCTGCAGCTTCAGCATCACCTGAGAAGTTGTTAGGAATGCATACTTGTGGGCCCCACCCCCAGACGTAGTGAATCAGAAACCAACAGGGAGGCGCCTAGCATTGTTTCTTAACAAGTGCGGGGTTATTCTGATGCACAGTCTAGTTTAAGAACCACTACTTTGGGTAAACGTTTTGACTGTTTGAAGTTTATGGTGGCGAAGTGGGCTTCTTCAAAGACTAGCACTTATACAGTTTAGAAGATTTCAAGGTACTGCTGACAGTAGTTTATTATGTCAGTATACATACATGTGTAGAGATCATAATTTAGTTCCCTTCTTAATGTTACAATTTCTTAGTTTACTTTTCCTAAAGGGCCATAGCATAATTCTTGATTCCTGGTATAAATTTTTTCTGAGGTGTGGGGGTGGGCAAGGTGTGGATTGCTGTTTACGATAGTGCCTTCATTAGTTTTAGTTCTGTTTTCATTCATTGTTGACTCAAAGGCATAAGAACAGGCCCTCATCTTTTTCCTGTTAGATTTATTTTTGTTTTTAACTTTATATAAATTTAGAATTCTTTTTTGTTAAGTGATGACTACTGATGAAATAATGTTACTAGTAGCTGAATTTTAGACTTGATGCTATGTTGATTAATATTTAAATGGTGAAAATAATTAGGCAAAATAAGCAATTCTGCTTTTCTGTTGCTTTCAGAAATTTTAGGCTGTAAAATTGTCTCAGGCAGGAAGTCAGTCTGTATCTCTCTCAAGTTCTTATTGTAGGTCATTTTTTTTTCAGCACAGCTCTAATTTTTAAATATTTGGTATAACAGCTTCTGGCATGTGACCTTGTTAATGTTGAAAATTAACTGATGAAAACCCTTATAGATCTGCTAAACTTCTCTATAAATTGCTAGAAATATACAGAGCAATGAGATATAGAAAACACCTTAGCTTGTTGGTTATTAATAGAGCTCTAATTTTAACTGTGAAATCATGGAGTTTCTTTAAATGTTTTCCTAGAGAGTTTGTTATCACGAACATTAGAAATAGCGTGATTCCTTTTCTTCTACCACATGTCTTGAACATTCACATGGGTTAAAGAAGATGGAAACTGATACTACTGACAATCAAGCTGCTTTCTGACTTTCATAATTTTCTTTATATTGTGGATAGCATTTTGAAGGTGACCGTGATTCTGTAGGAAGAGCTGTAATCAATATTTTTCAAACTCTAGAGTACAGAGGTTAGTAAGATTTCTGTTTTTTTTTTTTTTTTTTTGCTTTTTGTTATGTCAAGTAGCTTATTAAGAAAAAGATTCATGACTTAAATTCTTAATTCTCAGTTGATACAAAGGCTTATAATCATGTGTTTTAAAATTTTGATTTTATTTTCATTCCTTGAAGGTTAAAGAATGGAAACTGGGGATAAAAATTAATACGTTGCAGCTTTGCCAAAGTCCATGGTATGGTTGTAACCTTTTAAAGACTACTAAAGTCGTAATTTGAAATTTTTACTAAAATAAAACGTAAGTGTCTATGGTTTTCAATTGGAGTGGTCTTTCTTTCTTTCCCCCTCCCCCTCTTTGGTTCTCCTAACCAGCTTAGAGGACCCAAAGAGAGCTTGGGGATAGACACCAGAATACTCTGTGGAGGTGGAACAACTTAACCTCACTGTTTTCCCTTCCAAGTATAGGAAGAGCAAATGGAGAGCATAGTAACTGTATCTAAATTCTCTACCTGCTCTTAGCAAAAGTAAAATGCCACAGAATGATTGCCTGCCATCTTTACCTATTCTGCGAGGAAAACAGGCCACTTTTGGAGACCATAGAGCACCATGTATCTGTCAAATACTTGGAAACTATTTACTTAACAGGGATCAGTAAAAGAAAACCCTAAACAAGGTCATGATGTAATTTAAGACCAATTTCCCTACTTTCCCAATAATCATAGTCTTACTACTTTCAATTTAACTTGAGTCACTGTTAAATAAGTTTACCAAAGTGCCACAAAGTTGATTTTTAAAGTTTGTAAAGGTTTGAATGTTTATAGAAGTGCATCATGAAATTTTGTGTAAATCCAGATGAACTGTCATTATAGTACTATAAGTTAGAGATAGTAATAAAGTTGGGTTGAAGGAGATTGAAAATATTTCATTTGATTAAAAGAAAATCATTAAATAACTTGGGCTTGCTCGTGATTGAAGAGGGAGATTTAATAGTCCTCTGTCCCCCCAAAAAAGAAACTAGCCGAAAAAGACATAAAAAGTTCTTAGGTCTCTGTTCATGTGCTGTGTGTTTTTTCCATTGTAATGTCTTGTGTAGATAATTCAAAGTTTGAACTATTTCTTTCTTGGAATAAGTAATAATTTATTCAATATGGTATATCTCTGAGTTCAATTTAAAACAATCCAACTCAGTAGTATTTATTTTTAAATTCAAATCCAAACTAACCAATTAATAAAAAGGCAAGACTGACTTGCTGTAGTATTGGTTCTCATCTGTAGAGAACTGACACTGGAGCAAATTTTAAGTCTCCTCTTTGAAAATAAGCCTTGTTAACTGAGGACGTAATAAATTTCCCACAGATTTATCCAGAAACATTTTGTTAGAGATCTTATAGTAGTATCTCAGTTCCTACCACAGCTTTTTAAAGGATGAGACTTGCATTTAACAAAATGACATATATAATATTTTTCTATAGTTTTGCAACTGAATTAAAGGAAGGTGATGCATTATAATGTGTAGTGAGGTATAAAGGGCTAGTTCATTCTCTCCCAACAAGAACTTAGAATAAAATAACACTTTTTTTCATGAGATTTACCTCATTTTTGTTAGGCTATGGCAGTTTTGTCCAGTTCCTCTGTCCCTTGAGTGAATTAGATATTGCTGAATTAATCTCAGAAACTGACTTATAAAATAATGACATTATAGATTGGGTGAACTTCTCATTTTATTTAACTTTTAAAAGTGCTAAATCCTCTCAAAAAGGAAGAATTATAGGAAACTACTATATAGAGGTATCCAGATTCTGATGAGCTTTAAAAATTATAAAATATAGCAAATGTCTTCATATTTTAGCTAGAAATGTTAGTACACAACCATTATAGAAGTCTTGTTTGTTTCTGGGTTCTCCAGCAGAGACTTTGTTTGTGGCTTACTCTGTATAGCCTCATGTGCCTTAAAGGTGGTGAACTCTGTACTTTTTGTCAATATCAGGCTTTTCAAAACTCAAAAACAATCCAAATGTTGTAATTTGTTTTGCATAATGCCCATGGAATTGGGTATCAGTAAGCAAAGTCATTAAATTGAACCAATCAATGCTAATAGAGTATAAAAACAAAAACCTTCAAATCTTAAATTTCATTTGCGTAACTTTATTTTCGGCCTAGCTAGATCATTGAAGAGCCTTGAAAGTTATCTAAAGTATGGCTTAATGTATGTTTTTTCCTCTGTAAAAGATCATATGCCAGGATACTTCCTCAAACCAGAGCACTTTTAATATCTGGAAAGATAATTTTCAAGGTACAAGCAAAAGCACTTCAAGGACAGAGATTATGTAGCAAGTTGATTCTTTATGAATTCTTTGAATTCATTTGTGTAATAGCTGGAACATACTCCTCTTCTTTCCTTTAACAGATGAACTTTTAGCACTTCTATCTCCAAGAAAAACATTTGTTTGGAATTGGTGGAGGGTACTCACAGTCCGTTTATAGTTTGGGACAATTAATAGGAAAATCCCCAGTTGCGTTCAAATAATAGTGTTGATGTTGAGGGCACTGACTCATTCAACATGTCTGAACTAGAAGTAAATTTAATTCTGAAAGGACTATTAGTTAGGAAATAAGTATTTGTATACACATGTACTGTGGTAACTTTGGATTCGTTTTAAGTCTGATAAAGTAAGATAAACTTTGTCTTAAAAATAAAATTATGCTAAGTGAATAAAAACTATCTGAGATATTTTAAGCTAGGCATCTTTGTTAGCATAGTATCTGGAACATAACTACTTATAATGCTTAGGTCTTATTTCTTTGGAAAATAATTTACTTATTCCAAAAGGCTTAGAAGGAACTCTGAAAATTCTTCTAACTGGCCATGAAGAGTGAGGAAGTTGCATGGTACTGCTGAAGATCTGAGTTGACACGCTGAAATTTTATTTTCTTATTTTTTTTTAACATTAGAATTCTTTCTTTCTGGCTCTCCCTCCAGTTATTTTTAAAATTAAGGTAATTAGTGTTTTAACCTAGAGCATATAATGGCAAATTAAATTTTAATTTGACCCTCATACCGAACTCAGAAAAACTTGTTTGGTCTTCTCTAAATTCTATATGTAGTACTTTTTTTTAATTGTCAGATTTCTTTGTTGCGTCTTTGTGTCCAACAAAACCTGTGTGGAAATCTGTTCATTTTTGTGGTGAGAGATGGGGGTGAAAAAGGGGAGACTTGCTCTAATTATGCATATACATTTTGACTATGTAAAGGTAGTTGTAGACTATATGTATAAATAACAAGTTAACTCTTACTATTCTGAATTGAACAACTGAATAAGGAACAGTGGCCTGAAGCCATGACTTGTTTTGTGAAGCTGCTGGCTCTTTTAACAGTAGCTGACCTATTGGATTTAAACTGAGACTGAAATTGAGATTTGTGGTTAGGTTATCTAGCTGAGTCTTTTAGCAGTGGAGCAGATAATGTCCCTGTAGTGGATCCATTTAATTTCCTATTTGAGTACTCTCACTTAGTAAGTATTATCTATTCTGAATCTTTGTGTTGGGAATTTAAGGACTATTGTGAAAGTCTATTAATGATAAACAAGTATATGCAAAACAATTCACAGATGGATAAAAATTTCAAATTGTGGGTTTTTGTTTTTGTTTTTGCTTTTTAGTTTCAAAGATTAGTTATGTAGCAGCAATATCATAACCAAAGCAAGTAGAAAGTTGACTGGTTTGGAGAATCTTCAAGTAGTCTTAAATACTGTAATGTATCAGATTGTTAACCAGGATTTTTTTTTCCTGTATTACTGCTAAATGTATTACTATATTAATGCACTTTTGTATATATAACTGTCTTCTGTACATTCTGTACTTACTACAGTGTATATAAAGCCTGTTTTCCCTGAAGCTGTGAGGGAATAACAATAGTTGTATCATAAGTCGTTTCTATTTTGAGTTCCTTCTTGTACTTGAAAGTAGTTCAATAGTGAAATCTAAATGAGTGTTTATGGTTGTAATTAAAACTGGCAATGTGGCAGAGCTGTCTTTTGAAACTGAATACCAGAATGAAAAGTGTTGTTTTGGTTAAGAACTCTTATAATGTATTGTTTCTTTTGATGTACCCTGAGTTGTTACAAACCTCACTCACTGCTGCTTACTACTTTATACTTCTGAGTCAGCTCCTTTCATGCTGTATCCCAGAATATTTACCAACAGAGGAGAACTGCTCTCTTTTCTGTTGCTCATAGTTTGGTTATGGCTTTATAAACTTTTATTTGGTGAAAGTCCCAGATACCCAAATGTCATTGGCAAACATTTTTTTTCTGGAGAGATCAGATTTCTAGAGAGATTAGCATTCATAGTAAATGAAAATTGTCTAATTTTTTTAATCCATGCTATTACTGGGCAGTAGGTCTAATTTTTGTCGACAAAAAATAGATCTATTTTCCTTATATGTTGATTTAGAATCTTAAGTTAAAATTTTATAAAAGAAATGTCTGAGCAGTTCTATGTATGGAGGAGCAGTTCAGCTTTTCAGCAGCAACTTTATCTTTTGCCACTAGAGGGAGATCTGTGGTTGCTTTCTCCTTTGGAGAATAGCTGCTTTGTTTTTGTTTTTAATTTCTAAGGTTGGAATAGAACTTATTCTCAAAATTCCTTTAGTGTTATTAAATACTTTCATTTATTAGTCAAAGGTAAGTTAATTAAGCTTGTTTAATGACACCAATCTTATGCTTTTCTGTAATCTTCAATTTTTAATAAATGTGAGTTAGATATTAAGTGAAATGTGCGTGTATGTGTTTCTTCTCTTAGGTACTCTAGAGCTCCATATGTGGCTAGTGACTACCATAATGGATAGTACATTATGTAATGCCCATATGGTAGTCACTAGCCACATATGGCTATTTAAATGAATTAAAGTTAAGTAAAATTTAAAATGTAGTTCTTTAGTCTCCTTAGCAATACTTCAAGTATCCAGTAGCTACCATGTGGCTACGTGCTATTTACTCTATTGAAAAGCATGAGATGTAGAACATTTCCATCACAGAAAGTTCTGTTGGACAGTGCTGCTGTAGAGATTTGCTGGTTTATGTAGTGACCATTATCATTTTATCAGTGAACAGTAATTAGTGGCTAAAAAACTGCTGCCTATAGTTAACTGTTGCAGGTGATTGGTGTGAGAGGGAGACTAAACTGTTTTTCTTTTTTTTTGAGACAGGGCCTTGCTCTGTCACTCAGGCTTGTGTGCGGTGGTGCGATCATAACCCACAACAGCTTTAACCTCCCAGGCTCAAGCAATCCTCCCACCTCAGCCTCCCAAGTAGCTAGGACCATGGGTACATGTCACCACACTCAGCTAATTTTTAAATTTTTTGTAGAGATGAGGTCTCTACAAAAAGTGTTTTTTGCCTAGGCTGGTCTCGAACTCCTGGGCTCAAGCAATCCTCCTGCTTTGGCCTCCCAAAGTTCTGGGATTATAGGTGTGAGCCAGTGTACCCAGCCTGTATTTCACTTTCTGCTTCATTAAAGCTACTACCAAATTTGAGAACTTGGTAGTTTAATGGAGAAATTTATCAGTGACCATTTCATTTGACTATGAGTAAGATTTAATGTTTGAATAATGTGAGAAGTTTGGGCCAGTTTCACAGGTTTTATTGTTGCAGAGTGCTGCCATGCAGCTTTCTCTGTGAGTTAGTCCTTTGATGCACGAAAAAGCAATTGTAAATGACAGTGCTGGGACACAGAACTGAATACATTTTAGAAGACTCCAGTTGTTTAAAACTATGCTTACAAATAAGTAGAAATGTGAATTTTGGAATCATCCCCTCAGAGTGTTTTTTCTTTTTTTGTTGGGGAGGGGAGGGTGCAGGGGAGTGTGATGGAGTCTCATTCTGTTGCCCAGGCTGGGGTGCAGTGGTGCAATCTCCGCTCACTACAACTTCCATCTCCTGGGTTCAAGCGATTCTCCTGCCTCAGCCTCCCGAGTAGCTGAAACTACAAGCATCCACCACCACACCTGGCTAATTTTTGTATTTTTAGTAGAGACAGGGTTTCACCATGTTGGCCAGGCTGTTCTTGAGCTCCTGACCTCAGGTGATCCACCCACCTCGGCCTCCCAAAGTGTTGGGATTACAGGAGTGAGCCACCGCGCCCGGCCCAAAGTGTTTTTTATTAAATTCGTGTGATGTGAGAGACTTCATAGTCACTGTTACTTGGGTTAGACAATCCTCTGCCCTCTCACCATCAGTTTGGATTTCATGGTAAGTGGGATGTTTGTATTATGGTATCCTTGTTTCTTAGTAATAAGTTGGTAAGATACTAGATTTAGGTACAGTGTTGCTTCTCTTTGTAATGAGCAAACATTTTAACATTCTAGTTTATTCCTTTGGTTACCAGGATCCTGTTGTATGCTTTTTTATCTTAAAAGTATGTATTTAGATTGGATTTATATATTTTCAACTTTGTGTTATAAAGAATTTCGGCTGGGCGTGATGACTCACGCCTGTAATCCCAGCAATTTGGGAGGCCAAGGTGAGCAGATCACTTGAGGTCAGGAGTTCGAGACCAGTCTGCCAACACAGAGAAACCCTGTCTCTACTACTGAAGATACAAAAAAAAAAAAAAGCCGGACCTGGTGGCGTGCACTGTAATCCCAGCTGCTCGGGAGGCTGAGGCAGGAGAATTGCTTCAACCTGGGAGGCGGAGGTTGCAGTGAGCCAAGATCATGCCACTGCACTCCAACCTAGGTGACAGGGCGAGACTCTGTCTCCAAAAACAAACGCACGAAGAATTTCAAGTAGAGAGAACAGTAAGATGAATCCACACATACCCGTATCTACTTCAACTCTTCTCACAGACAATCTTGTGTCTTTTACTCCCACCTACCCACTCACCTTACCTCAACTCGCAGTGATACTAAAGCAAACCCCAGGTGGCATATTTCATTTTTTAATATGTCAGTATATGATTTTTAAAAGGTAAGGATACTTTTATTTTTTTGGAGACAGGGCCTCACTCTGTCACCCAGGCTGGAGTAGAGTGGTGCAATCACAGTTCACTGCAGCCTCGACCCAGGCCCAAGCAATCCTTCTTCCTCAGTCACCCGAGGTACTGGGACCTCTGGGACCACTGGTGTGCACAACCATGCCTGGCTAATTGTTTTAATTTTTTTTAGAGATGGAGTCCCTGTGTTGCCCAGGCTGATCTTGCACTCCTGGGCCCAAGTTATCTTCTTACCTTGGCCTCCCAAAGTGCCAGGATTATGAGCATGAGCCACCACACCCGGCCTTCCCATTTTATATATAATTATGATACCATCATCGTACCTCCTTATTTATTATTTATTTAATATACCTTGTTTATTTATAAATAAAAATAGTTCTGTAATATCAAATATCTGGTCTACTTATTTGAAATCAAAATCATAACCATTTGTGTTCATTTCAGAATCATCAAAATTATAACCATTTGTGTTAATTTCAAAATCATTCTGCATTTTGCTAGCACCAAGGTAGAGTAGTTATTTTTACTATTACTTGATAGGTCCTGATAGTGTCTTGAGCACATTTTAATTGAAAGAGAGGTATCTATTATTCTTAGATAAAAACAAATTCCAGTTGTTTTCCTCTCTACTTTGTTATTAAAGCCACAGGATAATTTGAGTAGCAGGCAGGAAAGTAACTGTTCAAAATAAGCTGAGCCAGGTATTTTCTGTCCCACTTTACCTCTGCGCTTAAGAATTTTCTTTTTTTAGCTGAAATTGGCCCACATGTCACAGATTCAAATACTTAGTATTTATTAAAAAAAAAAAGTAAGGATCCCATGGGGAATATAAGAAAAAATAGACATTTCTAACCTTTTATTTATTAGAAATTAAGTATTTTTTAACATATAACAGAGACTATTGGGTTGTTTTTTTTGTTTTTGGTTTTTTTTTTGTTTTTTTTTTTTTGCATTTTAACTTACCAGAGTATACTTTTCAAATAAATTATAGAATTTGAGAACTTGAAAGGACTTTGGAGATCATCTGTCTTGGTTTTCGAACTTGAGCTGTGGATTAGAATCCCCAGGAGGGCTTGTTAAAACACTGATGGTCGAGCTCCACCCCCAGAGATTCTGATTGAATAGGTCTGGGGTGGGGCTTGGGAATTTGCATTTTTAAAACAGGTCCTATGTGATGCTGCTCATCCAGTGAACACAAGGAACTATTGATGCAGCTCAGTCCCTTTTTCTCCCTCCCTGCAAATGAGAAAACTTACACTAGGAGGAAAGTTACTTCTTTGCCCAAAAGTGGTTAGTGACAGAGCCAAATCTAAATCTAAATCTTGAGGTGACTTACCCCCAATCCAGTGCTTTTACTATTACATGTTTTTTCCCTTCAGAGTAGTTGGCTCCAGAAGTTTTCTTTCGAGTCTCCTCTGCATGTGTGGATTTTCTTGGTAGTAGTAAATCTGTTGTCTTTCTAGGGCAGAAGTTACTAACCTGGAGTCTAGTGATCAAAATTATTGGCAATTTGTTTGCTGATATGTTTTTCTACGGAGGATTTTGTACCTTCTATCAAGTTCTCAAGTGAATTTCCTTCCCCCTAATGACTAACACTGTGTTTTTAGGGCAGTTTTGGTGTTTGAAAATAACCAAGGGTCATTTGGAAGCTGTCTGGTGGTTGATGGGAGTGAGAAAGCTGGAAATTTCTGGATTTGGTCAATGGGGTATAATTTTTAAAGTAATTACACTGGTTTTTATGTGTGTGTGGCCTTAAAACTGGTGTTGATACATACTAGAGATCCAGAAATATCTTGGGCAAGACAGCATTATTGGACTAGGTGTATCAGGGTAACATAGAATGGCGTGATATTAATTTGGATGTATTAGCTCTGGCTTATTGATTTAAAAGAGTTTTTATTGCTTTATAATCATAAAATGTACTCGAGAAATCTTTCACTAATGTTTTAGAAATATCGGGTTAGATTTCACATAATCACTTATCAAATCTGAGATAACAGAGCTAGTTGATAATCTGAAAACTTGAATGAGATATAGGCTTTTTGATTTAATGGTCATTAAATCAGTCTCTTTATTTTGCAGATGAGAAACGTGAGGCCCAGAGAGGTAAAGTGCTTCATCCAGGTCACATGGCTGGTTGATGACAGATTAAGGGCTAGAATCCAAGTCTCTGGAGGTGTATCACACTGCATATGTCATGCTGTTACTTTTCACAGTGGTTTGCACACTTGTACAACTCACACCAAGAAATTGGGAGAAATCACCTTAAGATTTTGGTATAGAACAGTGGTCCCAGTGTGTGGACCATCAAAATCAGCATCACCTGGCAATTTGTAGGAGGTACAAACACTCAGGCCCCAACCTAGACCTACTGAGTAAGACATTCTTGGGGAGGGGCTCAGCAATCTGTGTTTTTTTGTTTGTTTTTTGAGAGAGGGTCTCACTTTGTCACCCAGGCTGGAGTGCAGTGGGGCGACCACCGCTTACTGCAGCCGCGACCTCCTGGGCTCAAACAGTCCTCCCCCCTCAGCCTCCCAACTAACTAGGACTACAGGCGTGTGCCACCATGCCCAGCTAATTTTTGTGTTTTCATAGAGACGGTTTCCTCATGCTGCCCAGGCTTGTCTGGAACTCCCGAGCTCAAGCGATCTGCCTGCCTCATCCTCCCAAAGTGCTGGGACTACAGGCATGAGCCACCGCACCTGGCCAGCAATCCATGTTTCAACAAGCCTGCCAGAGTATTCTGATGGATATTCAGGTTTGAGAAACACTGGTATAGAGTAATGTATCTTTGGATGAACATCAGAATCATCCGGGAACTTTTAGAAAATACTGGTGCCAGGCCAGGCACAGTGGCTCATTCCTGTAAATCCAGCACTTTGGGAGGCCGGGGCAGGCAGATCACCTGAGGTCAGGAGTTCGAGACCAGCCTGGCCAACATGGTGAAATCCTGTCTCTACTAAAAATACAAAAAATTAGCCGGGCGTGGTGGCGGGCACCTGTAATCCCAGCTACGTGTGAGGCTGAGGCAGCAGAATCACTTGAACCCGGGGGGCAGAGGTTGCAGTGGGCCAAGATCATGCCATTGCACTCCAGCCTGGGCTGCAAGAGCAAGACTCAAAAAAAAAAAAAAAGGAAAAGAAAAAAAAGAAAATACTGGAAATACTGGTGCCTGATGTTCCCTGTCCCTCACCCAGACAAATTCAATTAGAATCTCAAAGGTGAGGCCTGGGTATTTATTGTTTTATAATAAACATTCTATTTTGGAGTAATTTTAGATTTAAAGAAAAGTTGTTATAGATAATACTGAGATGAACTGCATACCTCTCACCCAGATGTTAATATATTAATGTACTTATAGTACATTTGCCAAAACTTTGAAATTAATGTTAGTACATTACTGTTAACTAGAGACTTTATTAAGATTTCACTAGTTTTTGCATTAATCTCCTCTTTATATCCCAGAATCCAATTCAGGATCCCCTTTGCATTTAATTGTCATGTCTCCTTATCCTCCTCTGGTCTGATGATGGAGTCTTGCTCTGTCGCCCAGGCTGGAGTGCAATGGCGGGATCTCGGCTCACTTCAACCTCCGCCTCCCAGGTTCAAGTGATTCTCTTGCCTCAGCCTCCCAAGTAGCTGGGATTACAGGTGCCCACGACCATGCCCAGCTAACTTTTTTGTGTTTTCAGTAGAGACAGGGTTTCACCATGTTGGCCAAGCTGGTTTTAAACTCCTGACCTCAAGTGATCTGCCCGCCTCAGCCTCCCAAAGTGCTAGGATTACAGGTGTGAGCCACCATGCCCAGCCCTTTCCTTGCTTTTCGTGATTTTGACCTATAGGAGAATTGGTCAGATATTTTGTGGAATATCACCCCTCAATTTGGGTTTGTCTGATGTTCTTCTCATGGTTAGACTGGGATTTGGGGACTTAAGGAAGATTACCATAAAAATGAAGTGCCATTCTCTTCACTTCAAAGATATATACTATCAACATGGCTTAACACTAGTCATGCTAACTTTGATCACCTGGCTAAGATAGTGTTTGCCAGACTTCTTCATTGTAATGTTACTATTTTTCGCTTTCTGTACTCTGTTCTCCAGAAGCAAGTCATTCAGTCCAGCCCACACTCAAAGTGGAGGGGAGGCTCCACTTCCTGAAGAATGGAATATCTACATATATTATTTGGAATTCTTCCATATGAAAGATTTGTTTCTTCTGCTTACTTATTTATTTATTTTTATTTTCATTTTATTTTTGAGACGGGGTCTTGCTCTGTTGCCTACCCGAGATAAAGTGCAGCGGCATGATCTTGGCTCACTGCAACCTCTGCCTCCTGGGTTCAAGCTATTCTCCTGCCTCAGCCTCCCAGGTAGCTGGGATTACAGGCATGCACCACGATGACAGGCTAATTTTTGTATTTTTAGTAGAGATAGGGTTTCACCATGTTGGCCAGGCTGGTCTCTAACTCCCGACCTCAGGTAATCCACCCTCTTCGGCCTCCCAAAGTGCTGGGATTGCAGGCGTGAGCCACCGTGCCCGACCCTTATTTATTTATTCAATCATTCATGTCAGGACAGGTTAATGGATGTTTATTTTATACTTTGGGTTGTAACCAAGTACTATCATTTTGTTACTCAAATTTTTCCAGCTTTGGATGTTAGAAATTCTTAAAGCTTGGCTCCAGTGTCCCTTTGACCTGCCCTCATCTTTTTGTATTTTGAGCAGTTCTTTACTTTCTGGCGCTACACGATGCCCCAGCCCTAGAATTAGCCATTTCTCTAAGGAGCTAAGCACCATTTGATTCTTTTATTTTGAGATAGGGTCACAGTCTGTCACCCAGACAGGAGTGCAGTGGTATGATCATGGCTCACTGCAGCCTCAATCTGCTGGGCCCAAGCAATACTCCCACTTCAGCCTCCCTGAGTAGCTGGGACTATAGGCGCAAGCCACCATACCTGGCTAGTTTTTCTATTTTTTTTAGAGACAGTGCCTCACTGTATTGGCCAGCCTAGCCTCAAACGCCTGGGCTCAAATGATCCTCTGGCCTCGGCTTCCCAAAATTCTGGGATTCCAGATATGAGCCACCATGCTTGACCCTGAGCACCATTTTTAAAAAGCCTTTAGGTGATTTTAATGCAGAATAAGTGTGGAAGCCACTAATTGAGGGTGAGTCATATTCTTTGGTAGACCTCCTAATGCCCTGATCAGACCAAATTCTTATCTTGTATCCTCAAAAAATTTAGTCATCTTTGATTCATTCCTCCCCCTCCTTTACCTTCACGTTCAATCTTATCACCAAAGCTGTTTTCTCCTTCTCAGGATCTACAGCAATACTCCTTAAACCTTAATACACATAGGTACTTGTTAAAATGCAGATTCTGATTCAGTAAGTCTGTGGTAGGACCCTAAGATTCTGTGTTTCCAGCAAGTATCCAGGTGATATGAATGCTGGTGATCCATGACCCACACTTTGAGTGGCAGCAAGGGTCAGAACAAAGTTCAGACAACTTAGGACATTTCAAGAGCCTCCACTGTTTGCCTGGCCTCAATCTACTTTGTGTATTTGTTCATTTACTCTACGATCAAACCAACCAGTCTACTCAGTGTTTGTGGTCTGCAGCTTCTCATGTGGCTTCTAATGATTGTGGCAATTCGTGCCCTGTATAATTCCCTTCCCTTGGGTGTGGGCTGTGTGACTTGCTTCTGATCAATAAAATACAGCACAAGTGAGGTAGTGTAGAAAACTGTTGCCTTGCTTATGCAATCATTTGCTGGCATTCTCTTCTGTCCTCTTAGTCACTGGCTGTGATAAAGCAAGCTGCAATGCTATGAGATGCTCTGTGGAGAGGGCCACATAGCAAAGAATCATGGAGGAAGCCTCTGGCCAACAGCTTGTGAGGAATTGAATCCTGCCAACAGTCACGTGAGTGAGCTAGAACGTGGATCCTTCCCAGTGGATTCTTGAGAAGACTGCAGCCTTGTGAGATCTGAGCTAAACACCCAATCTAAGTAGTATCTGATTCCTGACCCACAGAAACTGCAAGATAATGTGTGTTGTTTTAAACTGCTAAATTTTGGGGTAATGTGTTATGCAGTGCTAGGTAACTAGTACATCATTTACTAAAAATATACAATGAAATGACTTCCTCTTGCAACCTTTTCATCATGCAAAGGAAAACTCATATGCTGCTTCCTTGTTCATTTATTCAGCAACATTTGTTGAATGTCTACTAGGCACTATGTTAAGCACCATGAGATAAGTGGTAAACAAAAACAGATACAGTCTCTGCCTTCACACAGCTTACATTCTTTTCTTTTCTCTTTTTTTTTTCTTTTTGGAGACAGAGTTTTGCTCTTGTCACCCGGGCTGGAGTGCAATGGCGTGATCTCGGCTCACTGCAACCTCCACCTCCCAGGTTCAAGCGATTCTCCTGCCTCAGCCTCCCAAGTAGCTGGGATTATAGGCACCTGCCACCAAGCCTGGCTAATTTTTGTATTTTTAGTAGAGACTGGGTTTCGCCATGTTGGCCAGGCTGGTCTCAAACTCCTGACCTCAGGTGATCCGCCCACCTTGGCCTCCCAAAGTGCTGGGATTAGACGTGAGCCACCGCACCTGGCCTACACAGCTTACATTATTTTGCATAGGTTTTCAGTTTCCTAGAAGAGGGAACCAATATACATTTCATTAAAAGAAAGCTAATTTTAATGCCAAGAAAGTAGGAAGGACATAATCTAAAGAAACTGTATGGAAACTTTTCTACGTTGTTATATTGATCATTTTGCTACAGACCAGTGAAAACTTCATTATAGACCGGCACAGGCCACATGTAGGCTGCTGCTTCTAGGCACTGTTCAAATATTTATGTACCTTTATTCAGCTTGTATATCATTCTGCCTTACAGTTAAGAAGGTTTGTCTGTCTTTCCCACTAGTCCACGTTTTCATTTTTACATCCTTGTGGTTCCTTGTGCCTGTGTAAAGAACTTTGTTAATTTGATATTATTAATAACTTTGTCAATCTGAGCTTGGTGGAGATTTCAATTCAAATAGGTTACTTTAAAAACCCTAACACCATCACTCTTCATTTTCTCCTGTTTTTAAGGGAATACTTACTGAAAGCTTTGTAAATCCCTCTTCCTTTCCAAATGATTTTGGTCATGATAATGATACTTATTAAGGTTACAAGTTCTAGTCATTGCAAAACAAAGCAAAGCTATTTAAAGACTGATGAAATGAAGATAATTTGTGATTCTTAAGTATCTTATTGACATGTATTGAAATTCTAGACTAGTTATCTTAGTATTATATTATCCAAATTTTATCTTTAATGTATGTCATTTTATATATCCGCACAACACCCATATGATAAAAATGTGCCAAAATATATATGAGGGGATCATCATTTGAGCTTAATTGCCCACACATTTTCTGCATACTCAGATACTTATGTCTGCTTATAGCTAGAATAAACTCATTAGCTTATAAATTTAGAGCTTCTAACTGCCTTGCAAGGGAGAAATAGTCTCTCAGTGAGCCTGGTAACACTGATTTGTGATTAATTGTTTTACTTAGTTGATTCGTCTATGATCACAGTTCAACAAAAATGTCACATTCGCTTAGCAGTGTTAATTCCATTTATCTCGTGCACATTTAGAAAACTGCCTTGTCATCAGTGTAGTATGAATATGTCTAAATAAGATAGTTATTAAAAGATTTATTTCCGGCTGGGCGCGGTGGCTCATGCCTGTAATCCCAGCACTTTAGGAGGATGAGGCGGGAGGATCACTTGAGGTCAGGAGTTCAAGAACAGCCTGGCCAACATGGCGAAACCCCATCTCTACTGAAAATACAAAAAAATTTGCCGGGTATGGTGGCGGGCGCCTGTAGTCTCAGCTACTTGGGAGCCTGAGGCAGGAGAATTGCTTGAACCTGGGAGGCAGAGGTTGCAGTGAGCTGAGATCACACCACTGCTCTCCAGCCCGGGCAACAGAGCGAGACTCCATCTCAAAAAATAAAAAATAAAAATAAAAATAAATAAAGATTTATTTCCACTGGGAGTATGGCCATTTAAAAACGTCCTAAGGGCTGGGTGTGCGGGCTCATGTCTGTAATACCAGCACTTTGGGAGCCTGAGGAGGGCAGATCACCTGAGGTCAGGAGTTCGAGACCAGCCTGGCCAACATGGCAAAACCCCACCTCTATTAAAAATACAAAAATTAGCCAGGCATGGTGGTGTGCACCTGTAATCCCAGCTACTTGGGGGGCTGAGGCAGGAAAATCGCTTGAACCCAGGAGGCGGAGGTCGCAGTGAGCCAAGATGGTGCCACTGCACTCCAGCCTGGGCAACAGAGTGAGACTCTGTCTCATAAATAAATAAATGTATGTTGTGGGCTGAACGGGAATGAAGGTGGGCAGGCACTTATTAAACCTTAACCCCTTTTAAGCTCTTTTAATATGAGAGTCAATACTTAAAAGTCAAAAATAAAATTATATATTAGGAAAAATTAAAAGCATAGAATCAAGCAATACTGAGGGAAACCACTGCTCTTACAGACCTTTAAGACAAAACACTTTAGTATCAGGCCACAACAAAAGTCAGAATAAGAGGAGAAAAAGTCACAGAAGTTGACAAAAAAGCTAAAAAAGAGAGCCATCATCCCCAGCATTTTTAAAAGGAGAGAGCAGAAAATAGTGAGACAACAGTTGAACCTCTGAGGCATGAATCCAAGAAGCTCCAAAAGACACTGGTTATACCATTAAAAGCAAAATTTCCCATAGCTCAGCAAATTAATACCTTAAGATAACCCAGTTTATTAGACAGCAGTCTTATATTAAACAGCACAGCTCCTCACAGAGCAGGGCTAAATCATAGACAGTGCACCCACAGTCAGCAATGTATGGGCTCTTGGCGACTGTATTTATACTCACTCATTCCCACTTTCAATTACATGCAAATTAAGGGGTGGGTTAATGCAAATTGAGGGGTGGCTTATAAAGAACTTTCTAAAAAGAGATGGTAACTTCTGGGTTGTTGCCATGGTGTTTGTAAACTGTCATGGTGCTAATGAGCAATGAGGGCAGCTCAGGATCACTTTAGTTACCATCTGCTGGTTTCTAATGGTTTTTTTCTTTTCATCCTGTCAGGACCAGAAAATAAGGGCTGACAATCTCCTACCTCAGAAAGGTGTATGTTTGCCAAAAGACATATGCTAGAATATTTATAGCAACACTGTGATATCCCCAAACTGGAAACTAATCAAATGACCAACAGGTGCATGGATAGACTAATCAGGGTATATTCACACAATGGAATACTATACAATCTTGATCATCTAGATGTGTATAAGAGACAGGGACAGTGGTTACCTTTATGGGTCTGGGATGCCTGTAATGACTACAAGGGTATTTGAGGGGCCCTTCTGGGGAACTGGTAATTTTCAACTTCTTGAGATGGCTGTTGGTTAGTTAAATAATGTAGTCTGCTTGTAGAAAGTCAGCTGTACACTAATGTGCAATATTCTGTATGTATATTTCAATAAAATGCTTCAAAATGAGCATTTAAGCCAGAAGGCATGATTGCAGTCAAAATATTCTAAGGGCTTATACAAGATCCTAAATTACATTAAATTTTAATTTTATTTCAATGAATATTTAAAATTTTTATTTTAAATTTGAATTCCAAGGATTGTTTACTGAAAATAAAAGAGTAATTAACTTCCAAATCTGTAAAGGGAAAAAATGGAACAAGAAAAAAGAATCTTTAAAATCTAAAAAAGGCAAGAAAAGAAAAAAACCCACAAAGTGGGATGAATAGAATGTACAAAATGGCTGAAAGAAAATCAAATACATTTTTTAAAATCACAATAAATGTGAAACAACTAATGTTAAAATATTATATGATTAAGTTAAGGGAGAAGAAAAGCAAATGCTCTTTGTAATCTCTTTGTAATAGACACATCTAAAACATGAGGACCCATAAAAGGTGAAGGTCAAAGAACAGGGAAAGGTATATCAGGCAAATAATAACCAAAAGAAAGGTGGTGAAACTGCATTCACAACAAGCAAAATAGACCTGAAGGCAAAAAGCATTACTAAAAATAAAGAAGGTTGTCACTATGTAATGATAAAAGGTTCAAGTCACTAGAAGAATATAGCAGTTCTAAACTTGAATTTGCCTAACAACGTAGTTTCAAAAATATAGAGAGCAAAATTTACAGAACTACCAGGAGAAATTGACAAATCTACATTATGGTGGGAGTTTTAAGCACTTTTCTCTATTTTTAGATTGAACAGATAAAAGTTTGACAAGGGTATAGATTTAAACAACACAATTACCAAGCCTAATTTAATGGAATATGTAGGACATAATCCCAATCATTACAGAAGTCTCAACAAGCCCACACAGCATTTTTACAAAATTTGACTACAGACCAGGCCTTAAAACATGTCTGAACATTAAAAATATATATATATATCTCATCAGAGCACATTTTCTGACCACAGTGCATATAAACTGGAACCAATAGAAAATAATAATTAGAGAAAAACACATCTTTGAATGTTTGAAAATGTACTTCTAAATAACTCATGGGTCAATGAAGAAGTAACACATTTTAAAATACAGCTGAATAAAAATGAAAGTACTATGCAACAAAGTGGTATGCAGCCAAATTATCTCATGGGAAATGTGTAGTCTTAAGTGCTTATAAAATGAGAAAAGGCTTCCAAATTGATTCATTAACTGTATAAATGAAGAATTCAGAGACAGAACAACAGAATAAAACTAAAGAAAATATAAGACAGGTAATAAGAAAAATAGGAGCAGAAATGAGTGGACCAGAAAACACTAAACAGAGTCATCTTCGGCAACTCCCTTTTTTTTTGAGAGAGAGAGAGAGAGAGTCTTGTTCTGTTGCCCAGGCTAGGGTGCAGTGGTGCGATCTCAGCTCACTGCAACCTCTGCCTCTGAGGCTCAAGTCATCCTCCTGCCTCAGCTGGGACTACAGGTGCACGCCGCCACACCCGGCCCCTAACTCCTTTCTCTAACTCACACCCAAAACCCATTCTGTCAGCAAATCCTGTTGGCTCTACCTATAGAGTTTGTCCAGAATCTGACCATTTCTTACCACTGAAGTCCAGCCCACCAACACATTACTTGCCTTTAGACTGTGATGCAGGTTTGACCCCTGACAAAGGAAAGTGGGAAGAAAGGAGGATTGGGGAGGAATAGCCTCACATTGCAGCACAGCTCTGAAAAAAACCTCAGCCAGCCAAGTAGGGAGCTCTGGTGCAAAGCTCACCCATGTGTAAAGACTGTCCTGTGCTGGCCATGAATGGTGAGCCATTGTACCACCACTATGCTCAGTCATAGGCTGAGAACTACCTGGGAAGCACATGGCCTTGGCTCAAAAACTGGACAGATCCTAAAGCAACCTACAACTGGAGGCTGTCAGATAATTGCACTCCTTGACTAGTTTCTCCCTTGAAGGGAGATCTGAATGGTGCACCTTCATGTCTGCCATAGTAGCCATTTTTCTTTGATATAATCACACAAGACTCGGGACACTTAGAACAGGGCTTGACAAATTATGACCTGTGAGCCAAATCCAGCCTGCTGCATGTTATTGTAAATAAAGTTTTGTAGGAACACATCCATGCCTCTTCATTTATTGTCCATGGCTGTTTTTGTGCTACAATAACAAAGTTAAGTAGTTGTGACAGAGACAATATGGCCTTCAAAGCCTAAAATATCACCCTTTACAGAAAAAGTTTGCAGATTCCTAATGTGTAAGGCACTGTGGAATCTATGAAGCTATACATTTGTTAGGAAGAGTAAGACGTATGCACAAATCCTTAACAATGCTAGGGCTATCTTATAATTTTTATTCCTTCTACTACATGTAAGCCCTTTGTGTGTATAGAAGGAAGTATTTAAGAAGGGTAGTTCTATGTTCTGATTGAGGCTTTCAGGTTTATTATGACTGCTCTATGGAGAAAGTATTATAGGAAGGCAAAGATAAAAGCAGGGAGAACCGCTAGGAAGTCATTGGTATAGTCTAAGCAAGAAATGATAGTTTGGACTAGGATGATGGTAGAAATGGAAAGATGACATCTTCTGAGATGAGGAAAACTGTAAGAGAAATTGGGCATTGTGGGAATCAAAGATTCATTTTTGACATGTTGAATTTGAGGTATGCCAGTGGAAATATCAAACAGATCATCAGACATAGGAGACTGAAGCTGAGAAATGATCTGGTTGAAGATGTAAATTTGGGAAACGGCATATAGGTAGTATTTCAAGGTAGGACAGGATGGGATCATATAAGGAGAGAACGCAGATGGAGAAGTGTTTCTCACAACCAAGACTTGAGACACCAAATTTCAGATGTTGGAGAGAGGAGGAGAAGTCAGAAAAAGTCCAGGCTAGTGTTTCTAGAGAGAGGGAGTGTGGAATGTTGCTGAGAGTAAGATGAGAATGAAAAGGGTCCACTGCGTTTGACAATATGAAGATTGTGGTGACCTCAAACTTTTTTTTTTAAAAAAAAGAAATTTTTGTGGAATGCTGAGGGACAGAGGCCAGAATGTAGTGGGTTTAAGAGAGAATGAGAAGCAAGGAAGTGAAGATAGCCAGTATAGAGACAACTCTGTTGAGAAACTTTACTGTGACAAGGAGCAAAGAAATAAGGTGGTAGCTGGAGGAGGCTGTGAAGTCAAGGGGAATCCTAGAGTCTTTTTGAAGGCTTTTAAGTAGAGTGGTGACCCCATTATCATTTGAAGAAGATTGAGCATTGTTACTTTCTTTTGCAGAAGAGAACTTACAGAGACAGATCCAGAAGAGAGATGATTAGGGTCTCAACTAAGGCAATGGCAATGAGGATGGCAAGGGGGGAATAGAGGCATTCTTCACTGTATAGAAGCCAGTTACCACAACTTATTTTTGCTGAGATTTATATATGTTAGTCACCCTTCTCTGAGGTGTTTCTTTCTCAAACACATAACTCACTTAGAGTTTTTTTCCTTTTCCTCTAATACTTAAATTAGCATTAAATGTTAGAGATGGAATGAAACTAATAAAAACTAATTCGCCAGTTATAGCCGCACACCATGCAGGCTGCTACATCGCCCTTGTTTGTTTTTTTACTTAGACTTTGGAATCAGAAAGAATGGGCTACCATAGCTGTCTCTTCCACTTTTCTCCTGTATGATGCTGAGCACATTTGTGAGTATTACAGGAGGTAATATTTTAAAAACGTTTCTAGCAACATTTCCACTCTGGTATTGGTGGACTAGGGATTTAGGCAACCCTCTCATTGAAGACAATTATGAAAATTGTGTGTGTGTGTGTGTGTAAGTGTATCAAAGCAATGAAGAATCGTGGGGATCGAGATTCAAAAGTCTAAGAAAAGGCAGAAACTCATAGAAGTGAGTCTGGCATTTGGACAACTTTTCCTCTAAGGCCTCTCTTGATTCCAGAAGAAACATCTAAATGACTGAGAATTCAAGCAGTACTATGATAGCTTCAAGGGGAAAGGGAGTACAAAATCTGCAGTCCAGAGCTCAGCAAGGACAGTAGGGCCTGGCAACTCCACCCCCCAGTCAACTCTTGGTTGGGACTTCAAAACGCTGTAACTCTAGGAATAATGGGAAACCAGAAATAGATTGACCCTTGCAGGATTTAAAGACCAGTTTCTGATAATCTCAGTCATTGAAATGGATCAAGATAATTTCAGATTGCTAGGGACTCTAGTCACTTGCAAAAATGCTCTCTGAGCAGGGCACTTTCATTCTAGGCCTCAAATGATCTTTTGCATTGTTCATATATAGTGTTCATCACTCACTCAAAATTAACCATGTACAAGAGAAAACCAAATGTTGTGAACAAAAACCTAGAAAAGCAACAGAGGCATTTAGAAGGTATTTTTGCCTAGGATCGCAGAAAAAATATTTGTTGGGCCAGGTGCAGTGGTTTATGCCTATAATCCCAGCACTTCGGGTGACTGAGGTGGCAGGATCACTTGAGTCCAAGAGTTCGAGGCTGCAGTAACCTATGATCAGGCTGCATCCCAGCCTGAGTGACAGAGATCCTGTCTCTAAATTATATATATATATAATATATATATATTTTACATGTGTATTATGTATTTTTACATATATTATATATATATATGTTTGTTGGAAGAATGAGTTGTGAGTGTTATTTTTATCATTTTACATATAAGGAAATCAGTACTCAGAAAGGTAAAGCATCCTGCCCAAGGTCACACGGCTACTGAACTGTTGAGCTAGGATTTTATCTAGATTTGTCTGATTCTAAAGCTGTTGATTCTGTTCTCTACAGTGGCAGATTACATATGTTAGCTTATTTAATCTTCACTATATCTTAATGACCTCAGTATTAGTATCATCTTCATTTTATAGATGAGGCAGCTGAGGCTCAGAGAGGTTCGAGATCACACTCCGAGAAACTAGTTGAGCCATGACTCAAATTCAGGTTGATCTCATTTTCAAAGCCTTCACTCTTAACACCACATCACAGGGCTGCATATACACTTAGGTTGCCTTCTGTCAGAGCAGAGCACAACTACAGTGTTTTCATCTCAGGTTTTAGTGTCCAGAAATCTCCTATTCTAACATTATGTACTTTGTCTCTTTTAAGGTGACATCTTCTCCCAATAAATTTACAAGTGGGATTTTATCTTTGAAACTTCCATGTTATAGATGGTGGTTAATAAAACTCTGGACTAGATTTGGGTTTGATTTATGTAACCTCCTCCCTGAGGCTCTGTTGCTTGATCTGCAAAATAGAGCTAATAATACCACCTACCTCATAATGATGTTGTATGAATTAGTGCCTCACAATAGAACTGTTAGCATATCATTATTGTTAATGGTGTTTCTGTTCCTGCTTTACAGAAGGGGAAAGAGAAGAATGAAAGGGGTAAGGCACTTAACTGTTTTATGTTGTGTTCTCCAAGGTTTTACTTGAGGAACAAGTGTGCTTCAGGAACATGAATGGATTTTACTCTTGTTACTCTTTTAGGATAAACTCTAAATACAGTTTTTCTCATTATTTTCCTACTCAATAAACCATTGTTTCTCTCTCTGTTTTTTTTTGTTTGTTTGTTTGTTTTGTTTTGTTTTCCGAAGTCTGTCTCTGTCTCCCAGGCTGGAGTGCAGTGGCACAATCTCGGCTCACTGCAACCTCCG
>NW_012109075.1:151576-154400 GCF_000951045.1 Mandrillus leucophaeus
CCTGGGAGGCGGAGGTTGCAGTGAGCTGAGATCGCACCATTGCACTCCAGCCTGGGCAACAAGAGCAAAACTCCGTTTTAAAAAAAAAAAAAAAAACACAGGCAACAAAAGCAGACAGACAAATAGAGCTATACCAAACTAAAAAGCTCTGCACAGCAAAGGAAACAATCAACAGAGTGAAGTGACAGTGACAACCTGCATAATAGGAGGAAATATTTGCAAACTATGCAGCCAACAGGGGATTGATAATCAGAATATACAATGAACTCAATAGCAAAAAAATAATTCAATTAAAATGGGCAAGTGAGCTGAACAGACATCTCTGAAGACATACAAATGGCCAACAGATAAATGAAAAAATGCTCGACATCTGTATTCATCAGGGAAATGTAAATAAAAACCATAATTAGATACCTCATTCCAGTTAGAATGACCTAAGTGAATTAATGCAAGAACAGAAAACCAAATACCAAGTGTCCTCACGTATAAGTGGGAGCTAAACATTGGGTACTCATGGACAAAAAGATGGCAACAATAGACACTGGGGACTAGTAGAAGGAGGAGAGAGGGATACAGGGTTGAAAAACTAACTGTGGGTACTATGTTCACTACCTGGGTTTCGGGATTATTCACACCCCAAATCTCAGCATCATGTAATGTACCCAGGTACCGAACCTGCACATGTATCCCCGAATCTACAATAAAGTTATTTTTAAAAACACAAAAATAGACAAAAATAACAAATGCTGGTGTGTACACAGAGAAAGGGAGATTCCTTTTTTTTCCTTTCTTTCTTTCTTTTTTTTTTTTTTGAGACGGAGTCTCACTGTGTTGCCCAGGCCGGAGTGCAATGGCGAGATATTGGCTCACCGCAATCTCCACCTCCTGGTTCAAGCGATTCTCCTGCCTCAGCCTCCCGAGTAGCTAAGACTACAGGTGCGTACCACCACACCTGGCAAATTTTTGTATTTTCAGTAGAAATGAGGTTTCGCCATGTTGGCCAGGCTGGTCTCAAATTCCTGGCCTCAAGTGATCCCCCAATCTTGGCCTCCCAAAGTACCAGTATTACAGGCATGAGCCACCATGCCCAGCCTGAGAAAGGGAAATTCTTATACACTGTTGGTGGGAATGGAAATTAGTGCAACCATTGTAGAAAACAGTATGAATATTCCTCAGAAAACTAAAAATAGAAATATCGTATGATCCAGCAATCCCACTACTGGGTATGTGTCCAAAGGAGAGGAAATCAGTATGTCAAAGAGATATCTGCACCCCCATATTTATTGCAGCATTATTCACAATAGCCAAGAAATGTAATCTTGACTAAGGGAAGAAAATATGGTATAAATACACAATAGAATACTACTCATTCATAAAATAGAATAAAATCATGTCATTTGCAGCAACATAGATGGAACTGGAGGCCATTATGTTAAGTGAAATAAGCTAGGCACTGAAAAATAAATACCACATGTCATCACTCATATGTGGAAGTTTAAGAAGTTGATATCATAGAAGCAGAGAGTAGAGTAGTTGTCACTGAATGCTGGGAAAGGTAGCGGGGAAAGGGGGATAAGAGGTTGGTTAACAGATACAAAATTACAGCTAGATAAGAGGAATACATTCTAGTGTCCTATAGCACTGTAGTTCAACTATAATTTAAAACAACTTATATTTTATTTTATATATTTTCATATATTTTCAAATAGCTGCAGAGTGGACTTTGAATGCTCCCAACACAAAGAAATAATAAATGTTTGAGGTGATGGATATGCTAATTAGCCTGACTTGATCATTATACATTATATACATGTATGAAAATATCATACTGCACCCTATAAACATGTACAAGTATTATACATCAATTAAAAATACCAGTAGGGGGAGGAGAAAGAGAGACAGAGAGACAGAGAGACAGAGAGACAGAGAGAGAGAGAGAGAGGGAGAGAGAGAGAGAGAAATTGTCTGGGGAGCTTTTAAAACTAACAATGTCCGGCTGGGCGTGGTGGCTCGCTCACACCTGTAATCCCAGCACTTTGGGAGGCCGAGGTGGGTGGATCACTGGAGGTCATGAGTTCGAGACTACCCTGGCCAACGTGATGAAATCCCGTCTCTACCAAAAAATACAAAAATTAGCCGGGTGTGGTGGCGCATGCCTGTAGTGGCGCATGCCTGTAGTCTCGGCTACTCAGGAGGCTGAAGCAGGAGAATAGCTTAAACCCGGGAGGTGGAGGCAGTGAGCCAAGATTGTGCCACTGCACCCTAGCCTGGGCGACAGAGTGAGTGAGACTCTGTCTCAAAAAACAAAACAAAACAAAAAAACTAACAATGTCCCAGTCTCATCAAGACCAATTAAATCAGAATGGTGAAGGAGTAGATCTGGGCAGCAGTAGCTTTAAAGACTTCCCAGATGATTCCAATATGCAGTCAAGGTTGAGAACCAGTGATCTGAGTGGTAGCAAATCCGTTCCCCTGGGACCACAGAGACATGGAGAGAACCTGAGAGGCTGCAAAGGAAATTCAGTACATTGAAAAGACACATATATTTTATTGTGATTTTGTACTTTAATAAGCCTCACACTTTTAGGCTAATTTTTCATAAATATCACTTTAATCCCTCCGTGATTTGGGGAACTCAGCAGAATTCATTTCAATTCAATAAACATGCAGTAGTTGCCAACCATAGATGTCTCTAGACCTTTTGGTACCTTCAAAAATAATGATATTAAAAATAGTGGCTACAATTTCTTGTATGCTAACCACATGCAAAGCTCTCAGCTCCCATTTTCTCTCTCTTCCCTCTCTCCACCATCTTTTTCTTTTT